>NW_026697923.1:0-44703 GCF_030435755.1 Ochotona princeps | reverse complement strand
TGAGAGCTAATTCAATCAAGGAAACACTGCATGTTGGTGAAGGGCATATTGAAGAAGGATCAGCCGAGTGGTTCTTGTGGGAGAACAACTCCATTTGGCTCACTAACTTCACACACCATCAGGCTTCCAAGCAGCTCTCAAGGAAACTCAGTTTTCACACTCTATGCTTAGTGCTCTTTGTGTGCCTAGGACTGAAATGAAGCTTGGTCAGCATCCCACACAAACGAATGCTCCACATGCGGGTTTCACATGCCACCAACTCCACATTCACAGGCAACTTCAGCGCCACAGCCGTTTTCAGATAGCCCTCAATGCAAAGGCTCTAGACGCAAATATTGGTGTGAGAGCTAATTCAATCAAGGAAACACTGCATGTTGGTGAAGGGCATATTGAAGAAGGATCAGCCGAGTGGTTCTTGTGGGAGAACAACTCCATTTGGCTCACTAACTTCACACACCATCAGGCTTCCAAGCAGCTCTCAAGGAAACTCAGTTTTCACACTCTATGCTTAGTGCCCTTTCTTTGGCTTGGACTGAAATGAACCTGGTAGAGCATTACACACAAACGAATGCTCCACATGCGGGTTTCACATGCCACCAACTCCACATTCACAGGCAACTTCAGCGCCACAGCCGTTTTCAGATAGCCCTCAATGCAAAGGCTCTAGACGCAAATATTGGTGTGAGAGCTAATTCAATCAAGGAAACACTGCATGTTGGTGAAGGGCATATTGAAGAAGGATCAGCCGAGTGGTTCTTGTGGGAGAACAACTCCATTTGGCTCACTAACTTCACACACCATCAGGCTTCCAAGCAGCTCTCAAGGAAACTCAGTTTTCACACTCTATGCTTAGTGCCCTTTGAGTGCATTATCTAGGAATGAACCTGGTAGAGCATCCCACACAAACGAATGCTCCACATGCGGGTTTCACATGCCACCAACTCCACATTCACAGGCAACTTCAGCGCCACAGCCGTTTTCAAATAGCCCTCAATGCAAAGGCTCTAGACGCAAATATTGGTGTGAGAGCTAATTCAATCAAGGAAACACTGCATGTTGGTGAAGGGCATATTGAAGAAGGATCAGCCGAGTGGTTCTTGTGGGAGAACAACTCCATTGGCTCACTAACTTCACACACCATCAGGCTTCCAAGCAGCTCTCAAGGAAACTCAGTTTTCACACTCTATGCTTAGTGCCCTTTGAGTGCATTATCTAGGAATGAACCTGGTAGAGCATCCCACACAAACGAATGCTCCACATGCGGGTTTCACATGCCACCAACTCCACATTCACAGGCAACTTCAGCGCCACAGCCGTTTTCAAATAGCCCTCAATGCAAAGGCTCTAGACGCAAATATTGGTGTGAGAGCTAATTCAATCAAGGAAACACTGCATGTTGGTGAAGGGCATATTGAAGAAGGATCAGCCGAGTGGTTCTTGTGGGAGAACAACTCCATTTGGCTCACTAACTTCACACACCATCAGGCTTCCAAGCAGCTCTCAAGGAAACTCAGTTTTCACACTCTATGCTTAGTGCTCTTTGTGTGCCTAGGACTGAAATGAAGCTTGGTCAGCATCCCACACAAACGAATGCTCCACATGCGGGTTTCACATGCCACCAACTCCACATTCACAGGCAACTTCAGCGCCACAGCCGTTTTCAGATAGCCCTCAATGCAAAGGCTCTAGACGCAAATATTGGTGTGAGAGCTAATTCAATCAAGGAAACACTGCATGTTGGTGAAGGGCATATTGAAGAAGGATCAGCCGAGTGGTTCTTGTGGGAGAACAACTCCATTTGGCTCACTAACTTCACACACCATCAGGCTTCCAAGCAGCTCTCAAGGAAACTCAGTTTTCACACTCTATGCTTAGTGCCCTTTCTTTGGCTTGGACTGAAATGAACCTGGTAGAGCATTACACACAAACGAATGCTCCACATGCGGGTTTCACATGCCACCAACTCCACATTCACAGGCAACTTCAGCGCCACAGCCGTTTTCAGATAGCCCTCAATGCAAAGGCTCTAGACGCAAATATTGGTGTGAGAGCTAATTCAATCAAGGAAACACTGCATGTTGGTGAAGGGCATATTGAAGAAGGATCAGCCGAGTGGTTCTTGTGGGAGAACAACTCCATTTGGCTCACTAACTTCACACACCATCAGGCTTCCAAGCAGCTCTCAAGGAAACTCAGTTTTCACACTCTATGCTTAGTGCCCTTTGAGTGCATTATCTAGGAATGAACCTGGTAGAGCATCCCACACAAACGAATGCTCCACATGCGGGTTTCACATGCCACCAACTCCACATTCACAGGCAACTTCAGCGCCACAGCCGTTTTCAAATAGCCCTCAATGCAAAGGCTCTAGACGCAAATATTGGTGTGAGAGCTAATTCAATCAAGGAAACACTGCATGTTGGTGAAGGGCATATTGAAGAAGGATCAGCCGAGTGGTTCTTGTGGGAGAACAACTCCATTTGGCTCACTAACTTCACACACCATCAGGCTTCCAAGCAGCTCTCAAGGAAACTCAGTTTTCACACTCTATGCTTAGTGCCTTTTGAGTGCATTATCTAGGAATGAACCTGGTAGAGCATCCCACACAAACGAATGCTCCACATGCGGGTTTCACATGCCACCAACTCCACATTCACAGGCAACTTCAGCGCCACAGCCGTTTTCAAATAGCCCTCAATGCAAAGGCTCTAGACGCAAATATTGGTGTGAGAGCTAATTCAATCAAGGAAACACTGCATGTTGGTGAAGGGCATATTGCAGAAGGATCAGCCGAGTGGTTCTTGTGGGAGAACAACTCCATTTGGCTCACTAACTTCACACACCATCAGGCTTCCAAGCAGCTCTCAAGGAAACTCAGTTTTCACACTCTATGCTTAGTGCCCTTTGAGTGCATTATCTAGGAATGAACCTGGTAGAGCATCCCACACAAACGAATGCTCCACATGCGGGTTTCACATGCCACCAACTCCACATTCACAGGCAACTTCAGCGCCACAGCCGTTTTCAAATAGCCCTCAATGCAAAGGCTCTAGATGCAAATATTGGTGTGAGAGCTAATTCAATCAAGGAAACACTGCATGTTGGTGAAGGGCATATTGAAGAAGGGTCAGCCGAGTGGTTCTTGTGGGAGAACAACTCCATTTGGCTCACTAACTTCACACACCATCAGGCTTCCAAGCAGCTCTCAAGGAAACTCAGTTTTCACACTCTATGCTTAGTGCCCTTTGAGTGCATTATCTAGGAATGAACCTGGTAGAGCATCCCGCACAAACGAATGCTCCACATGCGGGTTTCACATGCCACCAACTCCACATTCACAGGCAACTTCAGCGCCACAGCCGTTTTCAGATAGCCCTCAATTCAAAGGCTCTAGACGCAAATATTGGTGTGAGAGCTAATTCAATCAAGGAAACACTGCATGTTGGTGAAGGGCATATTGAAGAAGGATCAGCCGAGTGGTTCTTGTGGGAGAACAACTCCATTTGGCTCACTAACTTCACACACCATCAGGCTTCCAAGCAGCTCTCAAGGAAACTCAGTTTTCACACTCTATGCTTAGTGCTCTTTGTAGGGCTAGGACTGAAAGGAACCTGGTAGAGCATCCCACACAAACGAATGCTCCACATGCGGGTTTCACATGCCACCAACTCCACATTCACAGGCAACTTCAGCGCCACAGCCGTTTTCAGATAGCCCTCAATGCAAAGGCTCTAGACGCAAATATTGGTGTGAGAGCTAATTCAATCAAGGAAACACTGCATGTTGGTGAAGGGCATATTGAAGAAGGATCAGCCGAGTGGTTCTTGTGGGAGAACAACTCCATTTGGCTCACTAACTTCACACACCATCAGGCTTCCAAGCAGCTCTCAAGGAAACTCAGTTTTCACACTCCATGCTTAGTGCCCTTTGAGTGCATTATCTAGGAATGAACCTGGTAGAGCATCCCACACAAACGAATGCTCCACATGCGGGTTTCACATGCCACCAACTCCACATTCACAGGCAACTTCAGCGCCACAGCCGTTTTCAGATAGCCCTCAATGCAAAGGCTCTAGACGCAAATATTGGTGTGAGAGCTAATTCAATCAAGGAAACACTGCATGTTGGTGAAGGGCATATTGAAGAAGGATCAGCCGAGTGGTTCTTGTGGGAGAACAACTCCATTTGGCTCACTAACTTCACACACCATCAGGCTTCCAAGCAGCTCTCAAGGAAACTCAGTTTTCACACTCTATGCTTAGTGCCCTTTGAGTGCATTATCTAGGAATGAACCTGGTAGAGCATCCCACACAAACGAATGCTCCACATGCGGGTTTCACATGCCACCAACTCCACATTCACAGGCAACTTCAGCGCCACAGCCGTTTTCAAATAGCCCTCAATGCAAAGGCTCTAGACGCAAATATTGGTGTGAGAGCTAATTCAATCAAGGAAACACTGCATGTTGGTGAAGGGCATATTGAAGAAGGATCAGCCGAGTGGTTCTTGTGGGAGAACAACTCCATTTGGCTCACTAACTTCACACACCATCAGGCTTCCAAGCAGCTCTCAAGGAAACTCAGTTTTCACACTCTATGCTTAGTGCCCTTTGAGTGCATTATCTAGGAATGAACCTGGTAGAGCATCCCACACAAACGAATGCTCCACATGCGGGTTTCACATGCCACCAACTCCACATTCACAGGCAACTTCAGCGCCACAGCCGTTTTCAAATAGCCCTCAATGCAAAGGCTCTAGACGCAAATATTGGTGTGAGAGCTAATTCAATCAAGGAAACACTGCATGTTGGTGAAGGGCATATTGCAGAAGGATCAGCCGAGTGTTTCTTGTGGGAGAACAACTCCATTTGGCTCACTAACTTCACACACCATCAGGCTTCCAAGCAGCTCTCAAGGAAACTCAGTTTTCACACTCTATGCTTAGTGCCCTTTGAGTGCATTATCTAGGAATGAACCTGGTAGAGCATCCCACACAAACGAATGCTCCACATGCGGGTTTCACATGCCACCAACTCCACATTCACAGGCAACTTCAGCGCCACAGCCGTTTTCAAATAGCCCTCAATGCAAAGGCTCTAGATGCAAATATTGGTGTGAGAGCTAATTCAATCAAGGAAACACTGCATGTTGGTGAAGGGCATATTGAAGAAGGATCAGCCGAGTGGTTCTTGTGGGAGAACAACTCCATTTGGCTCACTAACTTCACACACCATCAGGCTTCCAAGCAGCTCTCAAGGAAACTCAGTTTTCACACTCTATGCTTAGTGCCCTTTGAGTGCATTATCTAGGAATGAACCTGGTAGAGCATCCCGCACAAACGAATGCTCCACATGCGGGTTTCACATGCCAACTCCACATTCACAGGCAACTTCAGCGCCACAGCCCGTTTTCAGATAGCCCTCAATTCAAAGGCTCTAGACGCAAATATTGGTGTGAGAGCTATTCAATCAAGGAAACACTGCATGTTGGTGAAGGGCATATTGAAGAAGGATCAGCCGAGTGGTTCTTGTGGGAGAACAACTCCATTTGGCTCACTAACTTCACACACCATCAGGCTTCCAAGCAGCTCTCAAGGAAACTCAGTTTTCACACTCTATGCTTAGTGCTCTTTGTAGGGCTAGGACTGAAACGGAACCTGGTAGAGCATCCCACACAAACGAATGCTCCACATGCGGGTTTCACATGCCACCAACTCCACATTCACAGGCAACTTCAGCGCCACAGCCGTTTTCAGATAGCCCTCAATGCAAAGGCTCTAGACGCAAATATTGGTGTGAGAGCTAATTCAATCAAGGAAACACTGCATGTTGGTGAAGGGCATATTGAAGAAGGATCAGCCGAGTGGTTCTTGTGGGAGAACAACTCCCATTTGGCTCACTAACTTCACACACCATCAGGCTTCCAAGCAGCTCTCAAGGAAACTCAGTTTTCACACTCCATGCTTAGTGCCCTTTGAGTGCATTATCTAGGAATGAACCTGGTAGAGCATCCCACACAAACGAATGCTCCACATGCGGGTTTCACATGCCACCAACTCCACATTCACAGGCAACTTCAGCGCCACAGCCGTTTTCAGATAGCCCTCAATGCAAAGGCTCTAGACGCAAATATTGGTGTGAGAGCTAATTCAATCAAGGAAACACTGCATGTTGGTGAAGGGCATATTGAAGAAGGATCAGCCGAGGTGGTTCTTGTGGGAGAACAACTCCATTTGGCTCACTAACTTCACACACCATCAGGCTTCCAAGCAGCTCTCAAGGAAACTCAGTTTTCACACTCTATGCTTAGTGCCCTTTGAGTGCATTATCTAGGAATGAACCTGGTAGAGCATCCCACACAAACGAATGCTCCACATGCGGGTTTCACATGCCACCAACTCCACATTCACAGGCAACTTCAGCGCCACAGCCGTTTTCAAATAGCCCTCAATGCAAAGGCTCTAGACGCAAATATTGGTGTGAGAGCTAATTCAATCAAGGAAACACTGCATGTGGTGAAGGGCATATTGAAGAAGGATCAGCCGAGTGGTTCTTGTGGGAGAACAACTCCATTTGGCTCACTAACTTCACACACCATCAGGCTTCCAAGCAGCTCTCAAGGAAACTCAGTTTTCACACTCTATGCTTAGTGCCCTTTGAGTGCATTATCTAGGAATGAACCTGGTAGAGCATCCCACAGAAACGAATGCTCCACATGCGGGTTTCACATGCCACCAACTCCACATTCACAGGCAACTTCAGCGCCACAGCCGTTTTCAGATAGCCCTCAATGCAAAGGCTCTAGACGCAAATATTGGTGTGAGAGCTAATTCAATCAAGGAAACACTGCATGTTGGTGAAGGGCATATTGAAGAAGGATCAGCCGAGTGGTTCTTGTGGGAGAACAACTCCATTTGGCTCACTAACTTCACACACCATCAGGCTTCCAAGCAGCTCTCAAGGAAACTCAGTTTTCACACTCTATGCTTAGTGCCCTTTGAGTGCATTATCTAGGAATGAACCTGGTAGAGCATCCCACACAAACGAATGCTCCACATGCGGGTTTCACATGCCACCAACTCCACATTCACAGGCAACTTCAGCGCCACAGCCGTTTTCAAATAGCCCTCAATGCAAAGGCTCTAGACGCAAATATTGGTGTGAGAGCTAATTCAATCAAGGAAACACTGCATGTTGGTGAAGGGCATATTGAAGAAGGATCAGCCGAGTGGTTCTTGTGGGAGAACAAACTCCATTTGGCTCACTAACTTCACACACCATCAGGCTTCCAAGCAGCTCTCAAGGAAACTCAGTTTTCACACTCTATGCTTAGTGCCCTTTCTTTGGCTTGGACTGAAATGAACCTGGTAGAGCATTACACACAAACGAATGCTCCACATGCGGGTTTCACATGCCACCAACTCCACATTCACAGGCAACTTCAGCGCCACAGCCGTTTTCAGATAGCCCTCAATGCAAAGGCTCTAGACGCAAATATTGGTGTGAGAGCTAATTCAATCAAGGAAACACTGCATGTTGGTGAAGGGCATATTGAAGAAGGATCAGCCGAGTGGTTCTTGTGGGAGAACAACTCCATTTGGCTCACTAACTTCACACACCATCAGGCTTCCAAGCAGCTCTCAAGGAAACTCAGTTTTCACACTCTATGCTTAGTGCTCTTTGTAGGGCTAGGACTGAAAGGAACCTGGTAGAGCATCCCACACAAACGAATGCTCCACATGCGGGTTTCACATGCCACCAACTCCACATTCACAGGCAACTTCAGCGCCACAGCCGTTTTCAGATAGCCCTCAATGCAAAGGCTCTAGACGCAAATATTGGTGTGAGAGCTAATTCAATCAAGGAAACACTGCATGTTGGTGAAGGGCATATTGAAGAAGGATCAGCCGAGTGGTTCTTGTGGGAGAACAACTCCATTTGGCTCACTAACTTCACACACCATCAGGCTTCCAAGCAGCTCTCAAGGAAACTCAGTTTTCACACTCCATGCTTAGTGCCCTTTGAGTGCATTATCTAGGAATGAACCTGGTAGAGCATCCCACACAAACGAATGCTCCACATGCGGGTTTCACATGCCACCAACTCCACATTCACAGGCAACTTCAGCGCCACAGCCGTTTTCAGATAGCCCTCAATGCAAAGGCTCTAGACGCAAATATTGGTGTGAGAGCTAATTCAATCAAGGAAACACTGCATGTTGGTGAAGGGCATATTGAAGAAGGATCAGCCGAGTGGTTCTTGTGGGAGAACAACTCCATTTGGCTCACTAACTTCACACACCATCAGGCTTCCAAGCAGCTCTCAAGGAAACTCAGTTTTCACACTCTATGCTTAGTGCCCTTTGAGTGCATTATCTAGGAATGAACCTGGTAGAGCATCCCACACAAACGAATGCTCCACATGCGGGTTTCACATGCCACCAACTCCACATTCACAGGCAACTTCAGCGCCACAGCCGTTTTCAAATAGCCCTCAATGCAAAGGCTCTAGACGCAAATATTGGTGTGAGAGCTAATTCAATCAAGGAAACACTGCATGTTGGTGAAGGGCATATTGAAGAAGGATCAGCCGAGTGGTTCTTGTGGGAGAACAACTCCATTGGCTCACTAACTTCACACACCATCAGGCTTCCAAGCAGCTCTCAAGGAAACTCAGTTTTCACACTCTATGCTTAGTGCCCTTTGAGTGCATTATCTAGGAATGAACCTGGTAGAGCATCCCACACAAACGAATGCTCCACATGCGGGTTTCACATGCCACCAACTCCACATTCACAGGCAACTTCAGCGCCACAGCCGTTTTCAGATAGCCCTCAATGCAAAGGCTCTAGACGCAAATATTGGTGTGAGAGCTAATTCAATCAAGGAAACACTGCATGTTGGTGAAGGGCATATTGAAGAAGGATCAGCCGAGTGGTTCTTGTGGGAGAACAACTCCATTTGGCTCACTAACTTCACACACCATCAGGCTTCCAAGCAGCTCTCAAGGAAACTCAGTTTTCACACTCTATGCTTAGTGCCCTTTGAGTGCATTATCTAGGAATGAACCTGGTAGAGCATCCCACACAAACGAATGCTCCACATGCGGGTTTCACATGCCACCAACTCCACATTCACAGGCAACTTCAGCGCCACAGCCGTTTTCAAATAGCCCTCAATTCAAAGGCTCTAGACGCAAATATTGGTGTGAGAGCTAATTCAATCAAGGAAACACTGCATGTTGGTGAAGGGCATATTGAAGAAGGATCAGCCGAGTGGTTCTTGTGGGAGAACAACTCCATTTGGCTCACTAACTTCACACACCATCAGGCTTCCAAGCAGCTCTCAAGGAAACTCAGTTTCACACTCTATGCTTAGTGCCCTTTCTTTGGCTTGGACTGAAATGAACCTGGTAGAGCATTACACACAAACGAATGCTCCACATGCGGGTTTCACATGCCACCAACTCCACATTCACAGGCAACTTCAGCGCCACAGCCGTTTTCAGATAGCCCTCAATGCAAAGGCTCTAGACGCAAATATTGGTGTGAGAGCTAATTCAATCAAGGAAACACTGCATGTTGGTGAAGGGCATATTGAAGAAGGATCAGCCGAGTGGTTCTTGTGGGAGAACAACTCCATTTGGCTCACTAACTTCACACACCATCAGGCTTCCAAGCAGCTCTCAAGGAAACTCAGTTTTCACACTCTATGCTTAGTGCCCTTTGAGTGCATTATCTAGGAATGAACCTGGTAGAGCATCCCACACAAACGAATGCTCCACATGCGGGTTTCACATGCCACCAACTCCACATTCACAGGCAACTTCAGCGCCACAGCCGTTTTCAAATAGCCCTCAATGCAAAGGCTCTAGACGCAAATATTGGTGTGAGAGCTAATTCAATCAAGGAAACACTGCATGTTGGTGAAGGGCATATTGAAGAAGGATCAGCCGAGTGGTTCTTGTGGGAGAACAACTCCATTTGGCTCACTAACTTCACACACCATCAGGCTTCCAAGCAGCTCTCAAGGAAACTCAGTTTTCACACTCTATGCTTAGTGCCCTTTGAGTGCATTATCTAGGAATGAACCTGGTAGAGCATCCCACACAAACGAATGCTCCACATGCGGGTTTCACATGCCACCAACTCCACATTCACAGGCAACTTCAGCGCCACAGCCGTTTTCAAATAGCCCTCAATGCAAAGGCTCTAGACGCAAATATTGGTGTGAGAGCTAATTCAATCAAGGAAACACTGCATGTTGGTGAAGGGCATATTGAAGAAGGATCAGCCGAGTGGTTCTTGTGGGAGAACAACTCCATTTGGCTCACTAACTTCACACACCATCAGGCTTCCAAGCAGCTCTCAAGGAAACTCAGTTTTCACACTCTATGCTTAGTGCTCTTTGTGTGCCTAGGACTGAAATGAAGCTTGGTCAGCATCCCACACAAACGAATGCTCCACATGCGGGTTTCACATGCCACCAACTCCACATTCACAGGCAACTTCAGCGCCACAGCCCGTTTTCAGATAGCCCTCAATGCAAAGGCTCTAGACGCAAATATTGGTGTGAGAGCTAATTCAATCAAGGAAACACTGCATGTTGGTGAAGGGCATATTGAAGAAGGATCAGCCGAGTGGTTCTTGTGGGAGAACAACTCCATTTGGCTCACTAACTTCACACACCATCAGGCTTCCAAGCAGCTCTCAAGGAAACTCAGTTTTCACACTCTATGCTTAGTGCCCTTTCTTTGGCTTGGACTGAAATGAACCTGGTAGAGCATTACACACAAACGAATGCTCCACATGCGGGTTTCACATGCCACCAACTCCACATTCACAGGCAACTTCAGCGCCACAGCCGTTTTCAGATAGCCCTCAATGCAAAGGCTCTAGACGCAAATATTGGTGTGAGAGCTAATTCAATCAAGGAAACACTGCATGTTGGTGAAGGGCATATTGAAGAAGGATCAGCCGAGTGGTTCTTGTGGGAGAACAACTCCATTTGGCTCACTAACTTCACACACCATCAGGCTTCCAAGCAGCTCTCAAGGAAACTCAGTTTTCACACTCTATGCTTAGTGCCCTTTGAGTGCATTATCTAGGAATGAACCTGGTAGAGCATCCCACACAAACGAATGCTCCACATGCGGGTTTCACATGCCACCAACTCCACATTCACAGGCAACTTCAGCGCCACAGCCGTTTTCAAATAGCCCTCAATGCAAAGGCTCTAGACGCAAATATTGGTGTGAGAGCTAATTCAATCAAGGAAACACTGCATGTTGGTGAAGGGCATATTGAAGAAGGATCAGCCGAGTGGTTCTTGTGGGAGAACAACTCCATTTGGCTCACTAACTTCACACACCATCAGGCTTCCAAGCAGCTCTCAAGGAAACTCAGTTTTCACACTCTATGCTTAGTGCCCTTTGAGTGCATTATCTAGGAATGAACCTGGTAGAGCATCCCACACAAACGAATGCTCCACATGCGGGTTTCACATGCCACCAACTCCACATTCACAGGCAACTTCAGCGCCACAGCCGTTTTCAAATAGCCCTCAATGCAAAGGCTCTAGACGCAAATATTGGTGTGAGAGCTAATTCAATCAAGGAAACACTGCATGTTGGTGAAGGGGCATATTGCAGAAGGATCAGCCGAGTGGTTCTTGTGGGAGAACAACTCCATTTGGCTCACTAACTTCACACACCATCAGGCTTCCAAGCAGCTCTCAAGGAAACTCAGTTTTCACACTATATGCTTAGTGCCCTTTGAGTGCATTATCTAGGAATGAACCTGGTAGAGCATCCCACACAAACGAATGCTCCACATGCGGGTTTCACATGCCACCAACTCCACATTCACAGGCAACTTCAGCGCCACAGCCGTTTTCAAATAGCCCTCAATGCAAAGGCTCTAGATGCAAATATTGGTGTGAGAGCTAATTCAATCAAGGAAACACTGCATGTTGGTGAAGGGCATATTGAAGAAGGATCAGCCGAGTGGTTCTTGTGGGAGAACAACTCCATTTGGCTCACTAACTTCACACACCATCAGGCTTCCAAGCAGCTCTCAAGGAAACTCAGTTTTCACACTCTATGCTTAGTGCCCTTTGAGTGCATTATCTAGGAATGAACCTGGTAGAGCATCCCGCACAAACGAATGCTCCACATGCGGGTTTCACATGCCACCAACTCCACATTCACAGGCAACTTCAGCGCCACAGCCGTTTTCAGATAGCCCTCAATTCAAAGGCTCTAGACGCAAATATTGGTGTGAGAGCTAATTCAATCAAGGAAACACTGCATGTTGGTGAAGGGCATATTGAAGAAGGATCAGCCGAGTGGTTCTTGTGGGAGAACAACTCCATTTGGCTCACTAACTTCACACACCATCAGGCTTCCAAGCAGCTCTCAAGGAAACTCAGTTTTCACACTCTATGCTTAGTGCTCTTTGTAGGGCTAGGACTGAAAGGAACCTGGTAGAGCATCCCACACAAACGAATGCTCCACATGCGGGTTTCACATGCCACCAACTCCACATTCACAGGCAACTTCAGCGCCACAGCCGTTTTCAGATAGCCCTCAATGCAAAGGCTCTAGACGCAAATATTGGTGTGAGAGCTAATTCAATCAAGGAAACACTGCATGTTGGTGAAGGGCATATTGAAGAAGGATCAGCCGAGTGGTTCTTGTGGGAGAACAACTCCATTTGGCTCACTAACTTCACACACCATCAGGCTTCCAAGCAGCTCTCAAGGAAACTCAGTTTTCACACTCCATGCTTAGTGCCCTTTGAGTGCATTATCTAGGAATGAACCTGGTAGAGCATCCCACACAAACGAATGCTCCACATGCGGGTTTCACATGCCACCAACTCCACATTCACAGGCAACTTCAGCGCCACAGCCGTTTTCAGATAGCCCTCAATGCAAAGGCTCTAGACGCAAATATTGGTGTGAGAGCTAATTCAATCAAGGAAACACTGCATGTTGGTGAAGGGCATATTGAAGAAGGATCAGCCGAGTGGTTCTTGTGGGAGAACAACTCCATTTGGCTCACTAACTTCACACACCATCAGGCTTCCAAGCAGCTCTCAAGGAAACTCAGTTTTCACACTCTATGCTTAGTGCCCTTTGAGTGCATTATCTAGGAATGAACCTGGTAGAGCATCCCACACAAACGAATGCTCCACATGCGGGTTTCACATGCCACCAACTCCACATTCACAGGCAACTTCAGCGCCACAGCCGTTTTCAAATAGCCCTCAATGCAAAGGCTCTAGACGCAAATATTGGTGTGAGAGCTAATTCAATCAAGGAAACAGTGCATGTTGGTGAAGGGCATATTGAAGAAGGATCAGCCGAGTGGTTCTTGTGGGAGAACAACTCCATTTGGCTCACTAACTTCACACACCATCAGGCTTCCAAGCAGCTCTCAAGGAAACTCAGTTTTCACACTCTATGCTTAGTGCCCTTTGAGTGCATTATCTAGGAATGAACCTGGTAGAGCATCCCACACAAACGAATGCTCCACATGCGGGTTTCACATGCCACCAACTCCCACATTCACAGGCAACTTCAGCGCCACAGCCGTTTTCAAATAGCCCTCAATGCAAAGGCTCTAGATGCAAATATTGGTGTGAGAGCTAATTCAATCAAGGAAACACTGCATGTTGGTGAAGGGCATATTGAAGAAGGATCAGCCGAGTGGTTCTTGTGGGAGAACAACTCCATTTGGCTCACTAACTTCACACACCATCAGGCTTCCAAGCAGCTCTCAAGGAAACTCAGTTTTCACACTCTATGCTTAGTGCCCTTTGAGTGCATTATCTAGGAATGAACCTGGTAGAGCATCCCGCACAAACGAATGCTCCACATGCGGGTTTCACATGCCACCAACTCCACATTCACAGGCAACTTCAGCGCCACAGCCGTTTTCAGATAGCCCTCAATTCAAAGGCTCTAGACGCAAATATTGGTGTGAGAGCTAATTCAATCAAGGAAACACTGCATGTTGGTGAAGGGCATATTGAAGAAGGATCAGCCGAGTGGTTCTTGTGGGAGAACAACTCCATTTGGCTCACTAACTTCACACACCATCAGGCTTCCAAGCAGCTCTCAAGGAAACTCAGTTTTCACACTCTATGCTTAGTGCCCTTTGTATGGCTAGGACTGAAATGAACCTGGTAGAGCATCCCACACAAACGAATGCTCCACATGCGGGTTTCACATGCCACCAACTCCACATTCACAGGCAACTTCAGCGCCACAGCCATTTTCAGATAGCCCTCAATGCAAAGGCTCTAGACGCAAATATTGGTGTGAGAGCTAATTCAATCAAGGAAACACTGCATGTTGGTGAAGGGCATATTGAAGAAGGATCAGCCGAGTGGTTCTTGTGGGAGAACAACTCCATTTGGCTCACTAACTTCACACACCATCAGGCTTCCAAGCAGCTCTCAAGGAAACTCAGTTTTCACACTCTATGCTTAGTGCCCTTTGTATGGCTAGGACTGAAATGAACCTGGTAGAGCATCCCACACAAACGAATGCTCCACATGCGGGTTTCACATGCCACCAACTCCACATTCACAGGCAACTTCAGCGCCACAGCCGTTTTCAGATAGCCCTCAATGCAAAGGCTCTAGACGCAAATATTGGTGTGAGAGCTAATTCAATCAAGGAAACACTGCATGTTGGTGAAGGGCATATTGAAGAAGGATCAGCCGAGTGGTTCTTGTGGGAGAACAACTCCATTTGGCTCACTAACTTCACACACCATCAGGCTTCCAAGCAGCTCTCAAGGAAACTCAGTTTTCACACTCTATGCTTAGTGCCCTTTGTATGGCTAGGACTGAAATGAACCTGGTAGAGCATCCCACACAAACGAATGCTCCACATGCGGGTTTCACATGCCACCAACTCCACATTCACAGGCAACTTCAGCGCCACAGCCGTTTTCAAATAGCCCTCAATGCAAAGGCTCTAGACGCAAATATTGGTGTGAGAGCTAATTCAATCAAGGAAACACTGCATGTTGGTGAAGGGCATATTGAAGAAGGATCAGCCGAGTGGTTCTTGTGGGAGAACAACTCCATTTGGCTCACTAACTTCACACACCATCAGGCTTCCAAGCAGCTCTCAAGGAAACTCAGTTTTCACACTCTATGCTTAGTGCCCTTTGAGTGCATTATCTAGGAATGAACCTGGTAGAGCATCCCACACAAACGAATGCTCCACATGCGGGTTTCACATGCCACCAACTCCACATTCACAGGCAACTTCAGCGCGACAGCCGTTTTCAGATAGCCCTCAATGCAAAGGCTCTAGACGCAAATATTGGTGTGAGAGCTAATTCAATCAAGGAAACACTGCATGTTGGTGAAGGGCATATTCAAGAAGGATCAGCCGAGTGGTTCTTGTGGGAGAACAACTCCATTTGGCTCACTAACTTCACACACCATCAGGCTTCCAAGAAGCTCTCAAGGAAACTCAGTTTTCACACTCTATGCTTAGTGCCCTTTGTATGGCTAGGACTGAAATGAACCTGGTAGAGCATCCCACACAAACGAATGCTCCACATGCGGGTTTCACATGCCACCAACTCCACATTCACAGGCAACTTCAGCGCCACAGCCGTTTTCAGATAGCCCTCAATGCAAAGGCTCTAGACGCAAATATTGGTGTGAGAGCTAATTCAATCAAGGAAACACTGCATGTTGGTGAAGGGCATATTGAAGAAGGATCAGCCGAGTGGTTCTTGTGGGAGAACAACTCCATTTGGCTCACTAACTTCACACACCATCAGGCTTCCAAGCAGCTCTCAAGGAAACTCAGTTTTCACACTCTATGCTTAGTGCCCTTTGAGTGCATTATCTAGGAATGAACCTGGTAGAGCATCCCACACAAACGAATGCTCCACATGCGGGTTTCACATGCCACCAACTCCACATTCACAGGCAACTTCAGCGCCACAGCCGTTTTCAGATAGCCCTCAATGCAAAGGCTCTAGACGCAAATATTGGTGTGAGAGCTAATTCAATCAAGGAAACACTGCATGTTGGTGAAGGGCATATTGAAGAAGGATCAGCCGAGTGGTTCTTGTGGGAGAACAACTCCATTTGGCTCACTAACTTCACACACCATCAGGCTTCCAAGCAGCTCTCAAGGAAACTCAGTTTTCACACTCTATGCTTAGTGCCCTTTGAGTGCATTATCTAGGAATGAACCTGGTAGAGCATCCCACACAAACGAATGCTTCACATGCGGGTTTCACATGCCACCAACTCCACATTCACAAGCAACTTCAGCGCCACAGCCGTTTTTAGATAGCCCTCAATGCAAAGGATCTAGACGCAAATATTGGTGTGAGAGCTAATTCAATCAAGGAAACACTGCATGTTGGTGAAGGGCATATTGAAGAAGGATCAGCCGAGTGGTTCTTGTGGGAGAACAACTCCATTTGGCTCACTAATTTCACACACCATCAGGCTTCCAAGCAGCTCTCAAGGAAACTCAGTTTTCACACTCTATGCTTAGTGCCCTTTGAGTGCATTATCTAGGAATGAACCTGGTAGAGCATCCCACACAAACGAATGCTCCACATGCGGGTTTCACATGCCACCAACTCCACATTCACAGGCAACTTCAGCGCCACAGCCGTTTTCAAATAGCCCTCAATGCAAAGGCTCTAGACGCAATAATTGGTGTGAGAGCTAATTCAATCAAGGAAACACTGCATGTTGGTGAAGGGCATATTGAAGAAGGATCAGCCGAGTGGTTCTTGTGGGAGAACAACTCCATTTGGCTCACTAACTTCACACACCATCAGGCTTCCAAGCAGCTCTCAAGGAAACTCAGTTTTCACACTCTATGCTTAGTGCCCTTTGTGTACCTAGGACTGAAATGAACCTGGTAGAGCATCCCACACAAACGAATGCTCCACATGCGGGTTTCACATGCCACCAACTCCACATTCACAGGCAACTTCAGCGCCACAGCCGTTTTCAGATAGCCCTCAATGCAAAGGCTTTAGACGCAAATATTGGTGTGAGAGCTAATTCAATCAAGGAAACACTGCATGTTGGTGAAGGGCATATTGAAGAAGGATCAGCCGAGTGGTTCTTGTGGGAGAACAACTCCATTTGGCTCACTAACTTCACACACCATCAGGCTTCAAAGCAGCTCTCAAGGAAACTCAGTTTTCACACTCTTGCTTAGTGCCCTTTGAGTGCATTATCTAGGAATGAACCTGGTAGAGCATTACACACAAACGAATGCTCCACATGCAGGTTTCACATGCCACCAACTCCACATTCACAGGCAACTTCAGCGCCACAGCCGTTTTCAGATAGCCCTCAATGCAAAGGCTCTAGACGCAAATATTGGTGTGAGAGCTAATTCAATCAAGGAAACACTGCATGTTGGTGAAGGGCATATTGAAGAAGGATCAGCCGAGTGGTTCTTGTGGGAGAACAACTCCATTTGGCTCACTAACTTCACACACCATCAGGCTTCCAAGCAGCTCTCAAGGAAACTCAGTTTTCACACTCTATGCTTAGTGCCCTTTGAGTGCATTATCTAGGAATGAACCTGGTAGAGCATCCCACACAAACGAATGCTCCACATGCGGGTTTCACATGCCACCAACTCCACATTCACAGGCAACTTCAGCGCCACAGCCGTTTTCAGATAGCCCTCAATGCAAAGGCTCTAGACGCAAATATTGGTGTGAGAGCTAATTCAATCAAGGAAACACTGCATGTTGGTGAAGGGCATATTGAAGAAGGATCAGCCGAGTGGTTCTTGTGGGAGAACAACTCCATTTGGCTCACTAACTTCACACACCATCAGGCTTCCAAGCAGCTCTCAAGGAAACTCAGTTTTCACACTCTATGCTTAGTGCCCTTTGAGTGCATTATCTAGGAATGAACCTGGTAGAGCATCCCACACAAACGAATGCTCCACATGCGGGTTTCACATGCCACCAACTCCACATTCACAGGCAACTTCAGCGCCACAGCCGTTTTCAGATAGCCCTCAATGCAAAGGCTCTAGACGCAAATATTGGTTGTGAGAGCTAATTCAATCAAGGAAACACTGCATGTTGGTGAAGGGCATATTGAAGAAGGATCAGCCGAGTGGTTCTTGTGGGAGAACAACTCCATTTGGCTCACTAACTTCACACACCATCAGGCTTCCAAGCAGCTCTCAAGGAAACTCAGTTTTCACACTCTATGCTTAGTGCCCTTTCTTTGGCTTGGACTGAAATGAACCTGGTAGAGCATTACACACAAACGAATGCTCCACATGCGGGTTTCACATGCCACCAACTCCACATTCACAGGCAACTTCAGCGCCACAGCCGTTTTCAGATAGCCCTCAATGCAAAGGCTCTAGACGCAAATATTGGTGTGAGAGCTAATTCAATCAAGGAAACACTGCATGTTGGTGAAGGGCATATTGAAGAAGGATCAGCCGAGTGGTTCTTGTGGGAGAACAACTCCATTTGGCTCACTAACTTCACACACCATCAGGCTTCCAAGCAGCTCTCAAGGAAACTCAGTTTTCACACTCTATGCTTAGTGCCCTTTGAGTGCATTATCTAGGAATGAACCTGGTAGAGCATCCCACACAAACGAATGCTCCACATGCGGGTTTCACATGCCACCAACTCCACATTCACAGGCAACTTCAGCGCCACAGCCGTTTTCAGATAGCCCTCAATGCAAAGGCTCTAGACGCAAATATTGGTGTGAGAGCTAATTCAATCAAGGAAACACTGCATGTTGGTGAAGGGCATATTGAAGAAGGATCAGCCGAGTGGTTCTTGTGGGAGAACAACTCCATTTGGCTCACTAACTTCACACACCATCAGGCTTCCAAGCAGCTCTCAAGGAAACTCAGTTTTCACACTCTATGCTTAGTGCCCTTTGAGTGCATTATCTAGGAATGAACCTGGTAGAGCATCCCACACAAACGAATGCTCCACATGCGGGTTTCACATGCCACCAACTCCACATTCACAGGCAACTTCAGCGCCACAGCCGTTTTCAGATAGCCCTCAATGCAAAGGCTCTAGACGCAAATATTGGTGTGAGAGCTAATTCAATCAAGGAAACACTGCATGTTGGTGAAGGGCATATTGAAGAAGGATCAGCCGAGTGGTTCTTGTGGGAGAACAACTCCATTTGGCTCACTAACTTCACACACCATCAGGCTTCCAAGCAGCTCTCAAGGAAACTCAGTTTTCACACTCTATGCTTAGTGCCCTTTGAGTGCATTATCTAGGAATGAACCTGGTAGAGCATCCCACAGAAACGAATGCTCCACATGCGGGTTTCACATGCCACCAACTCCACATTCACAGGCAACTTCAGCGCCACAGCCGTTTTCAGATAGCCCTCAATGCAAAGGCTCTAGATGCAAATATTGGTGTGAGAGCTAATTCAATCAAGGAAACACTGCATGTTGGTGAAGGGCATATTGAAGAAGGATCAGCCGAGTGGTTCTTGTGGGAGAACAACTCCATTTGGCTCACTAACTTCACACACCATCAGGCTTCCAAGCAGCTCTCAAGGAAACTCAGTTTTCACACTCTATGCTTAGTGCCCTTTCTTTGGCTTGGACTGAAATGAACCTGGTAGAGCATCCCACACAAACGAATGCTCCACATGCGGGTTTCACATGCCACCAACTCCACATTCACAGGCAACTTCAGCGCCACAGCCGTTTTCAGATAGCCCTCAATGCAAAGGCTCTAGACGCAAATATTGGTGTGAGAGCTAATTCAATCAAGGAAACACTGCATGTTGGTGAAGGGCATATTGAAGAAGGATCAGCCGAGTGGTTCTTGTGGGAGAACAACTCCATTTGGCTCACTCAGGCTTCAAGCAGGCTCTCAGGGAAACTCAGTTTTCACACTCTAGTGCTTAGTGCCCTTCTTGAGTGCATTATCTAGGAATGCAACCTGGGGTAGAGCATCCCACACAAACGAATGCTCCACATGCGGGTTTCACATGCCACCAACTCCACATTCACAGGCAACTTCAGCGCCACAGCCGTTTTCAGATAGCCCTCAATGCAAAGGCTCTAGACGCAAAATATTGTGGTGAGAGCTAATTCAATCAAGGAAACACTGCATGTTGGTGAAGGGCATATTGAAGAAGGATCAGCCGAGTGGTTCTTGTGGGAGAACAACTCCATTTGGCTCACTAACTTCACACACCATCAGGCTTCCAAGCAGCTCTCAAGGAAACTCAGTTTTCACACTCTATGCTTAGTGCCCTTTGAGTGCATTATCTAGGAACTGAACCTGGTAGAGCATCCACACAAACGAATGCTCCACATGCGGGTTTCACATGCCACCAACTCCACATTCACAGGCAACTTCAGCGCCACAGCCGTTTTCAGATAGCCCTCAATGCAAAGGCTCTAGACGCAAATATTGGTGTGAGAGCTAATTCAATCAAGGAAACACTGCATGTTGGTGAAGGGCATATTGAAGAAGGATCAGCCGAGTGGTTCTTGTGGGGAGAACAACTCCATTTGGCCTCACTAACTTCACACACCATCAGGCTTCCAAGCAGCTCTCAAGGAAACTCAGTTTTCACACTCTATGCTTAGTGCTCTTTGTGTGCCTAGGACTGAAATGAAGCTGGTCAGCATCCCACACAAACGAATGCTCCACATGCGGGTTTCACATGCCACCAACTCCACATTCACAGGCAACTTCAGCGCCACAGCCGTTTTCAGATAGCCCTCAATGCAAAGGCTCTAGACGCAAATATTGGTGTGAGAGCTAATTCAATCAAGGAAACACTGCATGTTGGTGAAGGGCATATTGAAGAAGGATCAGCCGAGTTGGTTCTTGTGGGAGAACAACTCCATTTGGCTCACTAACTTCACACACCATCAGGCTTCCAAGCAGCTCTCAAGGAAACTCAAGTTTTCACACTCTATGCTTAAGTGCCCTATTTCTTGGCTTGGACTGAAATGAACCTGGTATAGAGCATCCCACACAAACGAATGCTCCACATGCGGGTTTCACATGCCACCAACTCCACATTCACCAGGCAACTTCAGCGCCACAGCCGTTTTCAGATAGCCCTCAATGCAAAGGCTCTAGACGCAAATATTGGTGTGAGAGCTAATTCAATCAAGGAAACACTGCATGTTGGTGAAGGGCATATTGAAGAAGGATCAGCCGAGTGGTTCTTGTGGAGAGAACAACTCCATTTGGCTCACTAACTTCACACACCATCAGGCTCCAAGCAGCTCTCAAGGAAACTCAGTTTTCACACTCTATGCTTAGTGCCCTTTGAGTGCATTATCTAGGAATGAACCTGGTAGAGCATCCCACACAAACGAATGCTCCACATGCGGGTTTCACATGCCACCAACTCCACATTCACAGGCAACTTCAGCGCCACAGCCGTTTTCAGATAGCCCTCAATGCAAAGGCTCTAGACGCAAATATTGGTGTGAGAGCTAATTCAATCAAGGAAACACTGCATGTTGGTGAAGGGCATATTGAAGAAGGATCAGCCGAGTGGTTCTTGTGGGAGAACAACTCCATTTGGCTCACTAACTTCACACACCATCAGGCTTCCAAGCAGCTCTCAAGGAAACTCAGTTTTCACACTCTATGCTTAGTGCCCTTTGAGTGCATTATCTAGGAATGAACCTGGTAGAGCATCCCACAGAAACGAATGCTCCACATGCGGGTTTCACATGCCACCAACTCCACATTCACAGGCAACTTCAGCGCCACAGCCGTTTTCAGATAGCCCTCAATGCAAAGGCTCTAGACGCAAATATTGGTGTGAGAGCTAATTCAATCAAGGAAACACTGCATGTTGGTGAAGGGCATATTGAAGAAGGATCAGCCGAGTGGTTCTTGTGGGAGAACAACTCCATTTGGCTCACTAACTTCACACACCATCAGGCTTCCAAGCAGCTCTCAAGGAAACTCAGTTTTCACACTCTATGCTTAGTGCCCTTTGAGTGCATTATCTAGGAATGAACCTGGTAGAGCATCCCACACAAACGAATGCTCCACATGCGGGTTTCACATGCCACCAACTCCACATTCACAGGCAACTTCAGCGCCACAGCCATTTTCAGATAGCCCTCAATGCAAAGGCTCTAGATGCAAATATTGGTGTGAGAGCTAATTCAATCAAGGAAACACTGCATGTTGGTGAAGGGCATATTGAAGAAGGATCAGCCGAGTGGTTCTTGTGGGAGAACAACTCCATTTGGCTCACTAACTTCACACACCATCAGGCTTCCAAGCAGCTCTCAAGGAAACTCAGTTTTCACACTCTATGCTTAGTGCCCTTTCTTTGGCTTGGACTGAAATGAACCTGGTAGAGCATCCCACACAAACGAATGCTCCACATGCGGGTTTCACATGCCACCAACTCCACATTCACAGGCAACTTCAGCGCCACAGCCGTTTTCAGATAGCCCTCAATGCAAAGGCTCTAGACGCAAATATTGGTGTGAGAGCTAATTCAATCAAGGAAACACTGCATGTTGGTGAAGGGCATATTGAAGAAGGATCAGCCGAGTGGTTCTTGTGGGAGAACAACTCCATTTGGCTCACTAACTTCACACACCATCAGGCTTCCAAGCAGCTCTCAAGGAAACTCAGTTTTCACACTCTATGCTTAGTGCCCTTTCTTTGGCTTGGACTGAAATGAACCTGGTAGAGCATCCCACACAAACGAATGCTCCACATGCGGGTTTCACATGCCACCAACTCCACATTCACAGGCAACTTCAGCGCCACAGCCGTTTTCAGATAGCCCTCAATGCAAAGGCTCTGGACGCAAATATTGGTGTGAGAGCTAATTCAATCAAGGAAACACTGCATGTTGGTGAAGGGCATATTGAAGAAGGATCAGCCTAGTGGTTCTTGTGGGAGAACAACTCCATTTGGCTCACTAACTTCACACACCATCAGGCTTCCAAGCAGCTCTCAAGGAAACTCAGTTTTCACACTCTATGCTTAGTGCCCTTTGAGTGCATTATCTAGGAATGAACCTGGTAGAGCATCCCACACAAACGAATGCTCCACATGCGGGTTTCACATGCCACCAACTCCACATTCACAGGCAACTTCAGCGCCACAGCCGTTTTCAGATAGCCCTCAATGCAAAGGCTCTAGACGCAAATATTGGTGTGAGAGCTAATTCAGTCAAGGAAACACTGCATGTTGGTGAAGGGCATATTGAAGAAGGATCAGCCGAGTGGTTCTTGTGGGAGAACAACTCCATTTGGCTCACTAACTTCACACACCATCAGGCTTCCAAGCAGCTCTCAAGGAAACTCAGTTTTCACACTCTATGCTTAGTGCCCTTTGAGTGCATTATCTAGGAATGAACCTGGTAGAGCATCCCACACAAACGAATGCTCCACATGCGGGTTTCACATGCCACCAACTCCACATTCACAGGCAACTTCAGCGCCACAGCCGTTTTCAGATAGCCCTCAATGCAAAGGCTCTAGACGCAAATATTGGTGTGAGAGCTAATTCAATCAAGGAAACACTGCATGTTGGTGAAGGGCATATTGAAGAAGGATCAGCCGAGTGGTTCTTGTGGGAGAACAACTCCATTTGGCTCACTAACTTCACACACCATCAGGCTTCCAAGCAGCTCTCAAGGAAACTCAGTTTTCACACTCTATGCTTAGTGCCCTTTGAGTGCATTATCTAGGAATGAACCTGGTAGAGCATCCCACACAAACGAATGCTCCACATGCGGGTTTCACATGCCACCAACTCCACATTCACAGGCAACTTCAGCGCCACAGCCGTTTTCAGATAGCCCTCAATGCAAAGGCTCTAGACGCAAATATTGGTGTGAGAGCTAATTCAATCAAGGAAACACTGCATGTTGGTGAAGGGCATATTGAAGAAGGATCAGCCGAGTGGTTCTTGTGGGAGAACAACTCCATTTGGCTCACTAACTTCACACACCATCAGGCTTCCAAGCAGCTCTCAAGGAAACTCAGTTTTCACACTCTATGCTTAGTGCCCTTTGTATGGCTAGGACTGAAATGAACCTGGTAGAGCATCCCACACAAACGAATGCTCCACATGCGGGTTTCACATGCCACCAACTCCACATTCACAGGCAACTTCAGCGCCACAGCCGTTTTCAGATAGCCCTCAATGCAAAGGCTCTAGACACAAATATTGGTGTGAGAGCTAATTCAATCAAGGAAACATTGCATGTTGGTGAAGGGCATATTGAAGAAGGATCAGCCGAGTGGTTCTTGTGGGAGAACAACTCCATTTGGCTCACTAACTTCACACACCATCAGGCTTCCAAGCAGCTCTCAAGGAAACTCAGTTTTCACACTCTATGCTTAGTGCCCTTTGAGTGCATTATCTAGGAATGAACCTGGTAGAGCATCCCACACAAACGAATGCTCCACATGCGGGTTTCACATGCCACCAACTCCACATTCACAGGCAACTTCAGCGCCACAGCCGTTTTCAGATAGCCCTCAATGCAAAGGCTCTAGACGCAAATATTGGTGTGAGAGCTAATTCAATCAAGGAAACACTGCATGTTGGTGAAGGGCATATTGAAGAAGGATCAGCCGAGTGGTTCTTGTGGGAGAACAACTCCATTTGGCTCACTAACTTCACACACCATCAGGCTTCCAAGCAGCTCTCAAGGAAACTCAGTTTTCACACTCTATGCTTAGTGCCCTTTGAGTGCATTATCTAGGAAAGAACCTGGTAGAGCATCCCACACAAACGAATGCTCCACATGCGGGTTTCACATGCCACCAACTCCACATTCACAGGCAACTTCAGCGCCACAGCCGTTTTCAGATAGCCCTCAATGCAAAGGCTCTAGACGCAAATATTGGTGTGAGAGCTAATTCAATCAAGGAAACACTGCATGTTGGTGAAGGGCATATTGAAGAAGGATCAGCCGAGTGGTTCTTGTGGGAGAACAACTCCATTTGGCTCACTAACTTCACACACCATCAGGCTTCCAAGCAGCTCTCAAGGAAACTCAGTTTTCACACTCTATGCTTAGTGCCCTTTGAGTGCATTATCTAGGAATGAACCTGGTAGAGCATCCCACACAAACGAATGCTCCACATGCGGGTTTCACATGCCACCAACTCCACATTCACAGGCAACTTCAGCGCCACAGCCGTTTTCAGATAGCCCTCAATGCAAAGGCTCTAGACGCAAATATTGGTGTGAGAGCTAATTCAATCAAGGAAACACTGCATGTTGGTGAAGGGCATATTGAAGAAGGATCAGCCGAGTGGTTCTTGTGGGAGAACAACTCCATTTGGCTCACTAACTTCACACACCATCAGGCTTCCAAGCAGCTCTCAAGGAAACTCAGTTTTCACACTCTATGCTTAGTGCCCTCTGAGTGCATTATCTAGGAATGAACCTGGTAGAGCATCCCACACAAACGAATGCTCCACATGCGGGTTTCACATGCCACCAACTCCACATTCACAGGCAACTTCAGCGCCACAGCCGTTTTCAGATAGCCCTCAATGCAAAGGCTCTAGACACAAATATTGGTGTGAGAGCTAATTCAATCAAGGAAACACTGCATGTTGGTGAAGGGCATATTGAAGAAGGATCAGCCGAGTGGTTCTTGTGGGAGAACAACTCCATTTGGCTCACTAACTTCACACACCATCAGGCTTCCAAGCAGCTCTCAAGGAAACTCAGTTTTCACACTCTATGCTTAGTGCCCTTTCTATGGCTAGGACTGAAATGAACCTGGTAGAGCACACCACAGAATCGAATGCTCCACATGCGGGTTTCACATGCCACCAACTCCACATTCACAGGCAACTTCAGCGCCACAGCCGTTTTCAGATAGCCCTCAATGCAAAGGCTCTAGACGCAAATATTGGTGTGAGAGCTAATTCAATCAAGGAAACACTGCATGTTGGTGAAGGGCATATTGAAGAAGGATCAGCCGAGTGGTTCTTGTGGGAGAACAACTCCATTTGGCTCACTAACTTCACACACCATCAGGCTTCCAAGCAGCTCTCAAGGAAACTCAGTTTTCACACTCTATGCTTAGTGCCCTTTGAGTGCATTATCTAGGAATGAACCTGGTAGAGCATCCCACACAAACGAATGCTCCACATGCGGGTTTCACATGCCACCAACTCCACATTCACAGGCAACTTCAGCGCCACAGCCGTTTTCAGATAGCCCTCAATGCAAAGGCTCTAGACGCAAATATTGGTGTGAGAGCTAATTCAATCAAGGAAACACTGCATGTTGGTGAAGGGCATATTGAAGAAGGATCAGCCGAGTGGTTCTTGTGGGAGAACAACTCCATTTGGCTCACTAACTTCACACACCATCAGGCTTCCAAGCAGCTCTCAAGGAAACTCAGTTTTCACACTCTATGCTTAGTGCCCTTTGAGTGCATTATCTAGGAATGAACCTGGTAGAGCATCCCACACAAACGAATGCTCCACATGCGGGTTTCACATGCCACCAACTCCACATTCACAGGCAACTTCAGCGCCACAGCCGTTTTCAGATAGCCCTCAATGCAAAGGCTCTAGACACAAATATTGGTGTGAGAGCTAATTCAATCAAGGAAACACTGCATGTTGGTGAAGGGCATATTGAAGAAGGATCAGCCGAGTGGTTCTTGTGGGAGAACAACTCCATTTGGCTCACTAACTTCACACAACATCAGGCTTCCAAGCAGCTCTCAAGGAAACTCAGTTTTCACACTCTATGCTTAGTGCCCTTTGAGTGCATTATCTAGGAATGAACCTGGTAGAGCATCCCACACAAACGAATGCTCCACATGCGGGTTTCACATGCCACCAACTCCACATTCACAGGCAACTTCAGCGCCACAGCTGTTTTCAGATAGCCCTCAATGCAAAGGCTCTAGACGCAAATATTGGTGTGAGAGCTAATTCAATCAAGGAAACACTGCATGTTGGTGAAGGGCATATTGAAGAAGGATCAGCCGAGTGGTTCTTGTGGGAGAACAACTCCATTTGGCTCACTAACTTCACACACCATCAGGCTTCCAAGCAGCTCTCAAGGAAACTCAGTTTTCACACTCTATGCTTAGTGCCCTTTCTTTGGCTTGGACTGAAATGAACCTGGTAGAGCATCCCACACAAACGAATGCTCCACATGCGGGTTTCACATGCCACCAACTCCACATTCACAGGCAACTTCAGCGCCACAGCCGTTTTCAGATAGCCCTCAATGCAAAGGCTCTAGACACAAATATTGGTGTGAGAGCTAATTCAATCAAGGAAACACTGCATGTTGGTGAAGGGCATATTGAAGAAGGATCAGCCGAGTGGTTCTTGTGGGAGAACAACTCCATTTGGCTCACTAACTTCACACACCATCAGGCTTCCAAGCAGCTCTCAAGGAAACTCAGTTTTCACACTCTATGCTTAGTGCCCTTTCTATGGCTAGGACTGAAATGAACCTGGTAGAGCACACCACAGAAACGAATGCTCCACATGCGGGTTTCACATGCCACCAACTCCACATTCACAGGCAACTTCAGCGCCACAGCCGTTTTCAGATAGCCCTCAATGCAAAGGCTCTAGACGCAAATATTGGTGTGAGAGCTAATTCAATCAAGGAAACACTGCATGTTGGTGAAGGGCATATTGAAGAAGGATCAGCCGAGTGGTTCTTGTGGGAGAACAACTCCATTTGGCTCACTAACTTCACACACCATCAGGCTTCCAAGCAGCTCTCAAGGAAACTCAGTTTTCACACTCTGTGCTTAGTGCCCTTTGAGTGCATTATCTAGGAATGAACCTGGTAGAGCATCCCACACAAACGAATGCTCCACATGCGGGTTTCACATGCCACCAACTCCACATTCACAGGCAACTTCAGCGCCACAGCCGTTTTCAGATAGCCCTCAATGCAAAGGCTCTAGACGCAAATATTGGTGTGAGAGCTAATTCAATCAAGGAAACACTGCATGTTGGTGAAGGGCATATTGAAGAAGGATCAGCCGAGTGGTTCTTGTGGGAGAACAACTCCATTTGGCTCACTAACTTCACACACCATCAGGCTTCCAAGCAGCTCTCAAGGAAACTCAGTTTTCACACTCTATGCTTAGTGCCCTTTGAGTGCATTATCTAGGAATGAACCTGGTAGAGCATCCCACACAAACGAATGCTCCACATGCGGGTTTCACATGCCACCAACTCCACATTCACAGGCAACTTCAGCGCCACAGCCGTTTTCAGATAGCCCTCAATGCAAAGGCTCTAGACACAAATATTGGTGTGAGAGCTAATTCAATCAAGGAAACACTGCATGTTGGTGAAGGGCATATTGAAGAAGGATCAGCCGAGTGGTTCTTGTGGGAGAACAACTCCATTTGGCTCACTAACTTCACACACCATCAGGCTTCCAAGCAGCTCTCAAGGAAACTCAGTTTTCACACTCTATGCTTAGTGCCCTTTGAGTGCATTATCTAGGAATGAACCTGGTAGAGCATCCCACACAAACGAATGCTCCACATGCGGGTTTCACATGCCACCAACTCCACATTCACAGGCAACTTCAGCGCCACAGCCGTTTTCAGATAGCCCTCAATGCAAAGGATCTAGACGCAAATATTGGTGTGAGAGCTAATTCAATCAAGGAAACACTGCATGTTGGTGCAGGGCATATTGAAGAAGGATCAGCCGAGTGGTTCTTGTGGGAGAACAACTCCATTTGGCTCACTAACTTCACACACCATCAGGCTTCCAAGCAGCTCTCAAGGAAACTCAGTTTTCACACTCTATGCTTAGTGCCCTTTGAGTGCATTATCTAGGAATGAACCTGGTAGAGCATCCCACACAAACGAATGCTCCACATGCGGGTTTCAAATGCCACCAACTCCACATTCACAGGCAACTTCAGCGCCACAGCCGTTTTCAGATAGCCCTCAATGCAAAGGCTCTAGACACAAATATTGGTGTGAGAGCTAATTCAATCAAGGAAACACTGCATGTTGGTGAAGGGCATATTGAAGAAGGATCAGCCGAGTGGTTCTTGTGGGAGAACAACTCCATTTGGCTCACTAACTTCACACACCATCAGGCTTCCAAGCAGCTCTCAAGGAAACTCAGTTTTCACACTCTATGCTTAGTGCCCTTTCTATGGCTAGGACTGAAATGAACCTGGTAGAGCACACCACAGAAACGAATGCTCCACATGCGGGTTTCACATGCCACCAACTCCACATTCACAGGCAACTTCAGCGCCACAGCCGTTTTCAGATAGCCCTCAATGCAAAGGCTCTAGACGCAAATATTGGTGTGAGAGCTAATTCAATCAAGGAAACACTGCATGTTGGTGAAGGGCATATTGAAGAAGGATCAGCCGAGTGGTTCTTGTGGGAGAACAACTCCATTTGGCTCACTAACTTCACACACCATCAGGCTTCCAAGCAGCTCTCAAGGAAACTCAGTTTTCACACTCTATGCTTAGTGCCCTTTCTTTGGCTTGGACTGAAATGAACCTGGTAGAGCATCCCACACAAACGAATGCTCCACATGCGGGTTTCACATGCCACCAACTCCACATTCACAGGCAACTTCAGCGCCACAGCCGTTTTCAGATAGCCCTCAATGCAAAGGCTCTAGACGCAAATATTGGTGTGAGAGCTAATTCAATCAAGGAAACACTGCATGTTGGTGAAGGGCATATTGAAGAAGGATCAGCCGAGTGGTTCTTGTGGGAGAACAACTCCATTTGGCTCACTAACTTCACACACCATCAGGCTTCCAAGCAGCTCTCAAGGAAACTCAGTTTTCACACTCTATGCTTAGTGCCCTTTGAGTGCATTATCTAGGAATGAACCTGGTAGAGCATCCCACACAAACGAATGCTCCACATGCGGGTTTCACATGCCACCAACTCCACATTCACAGGCAACTTCAGCGCCACAGCCGTTTTCAGATAGCCCTCAATGCAAAGGCTCTAGACGCAAATATTGGTGTGAGAGCTAATTCAATCAAGGAAACACTGCATGTTGGTGAAGGGCATATTGAAGAAGGATCAGCCGAGTGGTTCTTGTGGGAGAACAACTCCATTTGGCTCACTAACTTCACACACCATCAGGCTTCCAAGCAGCTCTCAAGGAAACTCAGTTTTCACACTCTATGCTTAGTGCCCTTTGAGTGCATTATCTAGGAATGAACCTGGTAGAGCATCCCACACAAACGAATGCTCCACATGCGGGTTTCACATGCCACCAACTCCACATTCACAGGCAACTTCAGCGCCACAGCCGTTTTCAGATAGCCCTCAATGCAAAGGCTCTAGACGCAAATATTGGTGTGAGAGCTAATTCAATCAAGGAAACACTGCATGTTGGTGAAGGGCATATTGAAGAAGGATCAGCCGAGTGGTTCTTGTGGGAGAACAACTCCATTTGGCTCACTAACTTCACACACCATCAGGCTTCCAAGCAGCTCTCAAGGAAACTCAGTTTTCACACTCTATGCTTAGTGCCCTTTGAGTGCATTATCTAGGAATGAACCTGGTAGAGCATCCCACACAAACGAATGCTCCACATGCGGGTTTCACATGCCAACAACTCCACATTCACAGGCAACTTCAGCGCCACAGCCGTTTTCAGATAGCCCTCAATGCAAAGGCTCTAGACGCAAATATTGGTGTGAGAGCTAATTCAATCAAGGAAACACTGCATGTTGGTGAAGGGCATATTGAAGAAGGATCAGCCGAGTGGTTCTTGTGGGAGAACAACTCCATTTGGCTCACTAACTTCACACACCATCAGGCTTCCAAGCAGCTCTCAAGGAAACTCAGTTTTCACACTCTAGGCTTAGTGCCCTTTCTTTGGCTTGGACTGAAATGAACCTGGTAGAGCATCCCACACAAACGAATGCTCCGCATGCGGGTTTCACATGCCACCAACTCCACATTCACAGGCAACTTCAGCGCCACAGCCGTTTTCAGATAGCCCTCAATGCAAAGGCTCTAGACGCAAATATTGGTGTGAGAGCTAATTCAATCAAGGAAACACTGCATGTTGGTGAAGGGCATATTGAAGAAGGATCAGCCGAGTGGTTCTTGTGGGAGAACAACTCCATTTGGCTCACTAACTTCACACACCATCAGGCTTCCAAGCAGCTCTCAAGGAAACTCAGTTTTCACACTCTATGCTTAGTGCCCTTTGAGTGCATTATCTAGGAATGAACCTGGTAGAGCATCCCACACAAACGAATGCTCCACATGCGGGTTTCACATGCCACCAACTCCACATTCACAAGCAACTTCAGCGCCACAGCCGTTTTCAGATAGCCCTCAATGCAAAGGCTCTAGACGCAAATATTGGTGTGAGAGCTAATTCAATCAAGGAAACACTGCATGTTGGTGAAGGGCATATTGAAGAAGGATCAGCCGAGTGGTTCTTGTGGGAGAACAACTCCATTTGGCTCACTAACTTCACACACCATCAGGCTTCCAAGCAGCTCTCAAGGAAACTCAGTTTTCACACTCTATGCTTAGTGCCCTTTGAGTGCATTATCTAGGAATGAACCTGGTAGAGCATCCCACACAAACGAATGCTCCACATGCGGGTTTCACATGCCACCAACTCCACATTCACAGGCAACTTCAGCGCCACAGCCGTTTTCAGATAGCCCTCAATGCAAAGGCTCTAGACGCAAATATTGGTGTGAGAGCTAATTCAATCAAGGAAACACTGCATGTTGGTGAAGGGCATATTGAAGAAGGATCAGCCGAGTGGTTCTTGTGGGAGAACAACTCCATTTGGCTCACTAACTTCACACACCATCAGGCTTCCAAGCAGCTCTCAAGGAAACTCAGTTTTCACACTCTATGCTTAGTGCCCTTTGTATGGCTAGGACTGAAATGAACCTGGTAGAGCATCCCACACAAACGAATGCTCCACATGCGGGTTTCACATGCCACCAACTCCACATTCACAGGCAACTTCAGCGCCACAGCCGTTTTCAGATAGCCCTCAATGCAAAGGCTCTAGACACAAATATTGGTGTGAGAGCTAATTCAATCAAGGAAACATTGCATGTTGGTGAAGGGCATATTGAAGAAGGATCAGCCGAGTGGTTCTTGTGGGAGAACAACTCCATTTGGCTCACTAACTTCACACACCATCAGGCTTCCAAGCAGCTCTCAAGGAAACTCAGTTTTCACACTGTATGCTTAGTGCCCTTTGAGTGCATTATCTAGGAATGAACCTGGTAGAGCATCCCACACAAACGAATGCTCCACATGCGGGTTTCACATGCCACCAACTCCACATTCACAGGCAACTTCAGCGCCACAGCCGTTTTCAGATAGCCCTCAATGCAAAGGCTCTAGACGCAAATATTGGTGTGAGAGCTAATTCAATCAAGGAAACACTGCATGTTGGTGAAGGGCATATTGAAGAAGGATCAGCCGAGTGGTTCTTGTGGGAGAACAACTCCATTTGGCTCACTAACTTCACACACCATCAGGCTTCCAAGCAGCTCTCAAGGAAACTCAGTTTTCACACTCTATGCTTAGTGCCCTTTGAGTGCATTATCTAGGAATGAACCTGGTAGAGCATCCCACACAAACGAATGCTCCACATGCGGGTTTCACATTCCACCAACTCCACATTCACAGGCAACTTCAGCGCCACAGCCGTTTTCAGATAGCCCTCAATGCAAAGGCTCTAGACGCAAATATTGGTGTGAGAGCTAATTCAATCAAGGAAACACTGCATGTTGGTGAAGGGCATATTGAAGAAGGATCAGCCGAGTGGTTCTTGTGGGAGAACAACTCCATTTGGCTCACTAACTTCACACACCATCAGGCTTCCAAGCAGCTCTCAAGGAAACTCAGTTTTCACACTCTATGCTTAGTGCCCTTTGAGTGCATTATCTAGGAATGAACCTGGTAGAGCATCCAACACAAACGAATGCTCCACATGCGGGTTTCACATGCCACCAACTCCACATTCACAGGCAACTTCAGCGCCACAGCCGTTTTCAGATAGCCCTCAATGCAAAGGCTCTAGACGCAAATATTGGTGTGAGAGCTAATTCAATCAAGGAAACACTGCATGTTGGTGAAGGGCATATTGAAGAAGGATCAGCCGAGTGGTTCTTGTGGGAGAACAACTCCATTTGGCTCACTAACTTCACACACCATCAGGCTTCCAAGCAGCTCTCAAGGAAACTCAGTTTTCACACTCTATGCTTAGTGCCCTTTGAGTGCATTATCTAGGAATGAACCTGGTAGAGCATCCCACACAAACGAATGCTCCACATGCGGGTTTCACATGCCACCAACTCCACATTCACAGGCAACTTCAGCGCCACAGCCGTTTTCAGATAGCCCTCAATGCAAAGGCTCTAGACGCAAATATTGGTGTGAGAGCTAATTCAATCAAGGAAACACTGCATGTTGGTGAAGGGCATATTGAAGAAGGATCAGCCGAGTGGTTCTTGTGGGAGAACAACTCCATTTGGCTCACTAACTTCACACACCATCAGGCTTCCAAGCAGCTCTCAAGGAAACTCAGTTTTCACACTCTATGCTTAGTGCCCTTTGAGTGCATTATCTAGGAATGAACCTGGTAGAGCATCCCACACAAACGAATGCTCCACATGCGGGTTTCACATGCCACCAACTCCACATTCACAGGCAACTTCAGCGCCACAGCCGTTTTCAGATAGCCCTCAATGCAAAGGCTCTAGACGCAAATATTGGTGTGAGAGCTAATTCAATCAAGGAAACACTGCATGTTGGTGAAGGGCATATTGAAGAAGGATCAGCCGAGTGGTTCTTGTGGGAGAACAACTCCATTTGGCTCACTAACTTCACACACCATCAGGCTTCCAAGCAGCTCTGAAGGAAACTCAGTTTTCACACTCTATGCTTAGTGCCCTTTGAGTGCATTATCTAGGAATGAACCTGGTAGAGCATCCCACACAAACGAATGCTCCACATGCGGGTTTCACATGCCACCAACTCCACATTCACAGGCAACTTCAGCGCCACAGCCGTTTTCAGATAGCCCTCAATGCAAAGGCTCTAGACGCAAATATTGGTGTGAGAGCTAATTCAATCAAGGAAACACTGCATGTTGGTGAAGGGCATATTGAAGAAGGATCAGCCGAGTGGTTCTTGTGGGAGAACAACTCCATTTGGCTCACTAACTTCACACACCATCAGGCTTCCAAGCAGCTCTCAAGGAAACTCAGTTTTCACACTCTATGCTTAGTGCCCTTTGAGTGCATTATCTAGGAATGAACCTGGTAGAGCATCCCACACAAACGAATGCTCCACATGCGGGTTTCACATGCCAACAACTCCACATTCACAGGCAACTTCAGCGCCACAGCCGTTTTCAGATAGCCCTCAATGCAAAGGCTCTAGACGCAAATATTGGTGTGAGAGCTAATTCAATCAAGGAAACACTGCATGTTGGTGAAGGGCATATTGAAGAAGGATCAGCCGAGTGGTTCTTGTGGGAGAACAACTCCATTTGGCTCACTAACTTCACACACCATCAGGCTTCCAAGCAGCTCTCAAGGAAACTCAGTTTTCACACTCTATGCTTAGTGCCCTTTCTTTGGCTTGGACTGAAATGAACCTGGTAGAGCATCCCACACAAACGAATGCTCCGCATGCGGGTTTCACATGCCACCAACTCCACATTCACAGGCAACTTCAGCGCCACAGCCGTTTTCAGATAGCCCTCAATGCAAAGGCTCTAGACGCAAATATTGGTGTGAGAGCTAATTCAATCAAGGAAACACTGCATGTTGGTGAAGGGCATATTGAAGAAGGATCAGCCGAGTGGTTCTTGTGGGAGAACAACTCCATTTGGCTCACTAACTTCACACACCATCAGGCTTCCAAGCAGCTCTCAAGGAAACTCAGTTTTCACACTCTATGCTTAGTGCCCTTTGAGTGCATTATCTAGGAATGAACCTGGTAGAGCATCCCACACAAACGAATGCTCCACATGCGGGTTTCACATGCCACCAACTCCACATTCACAGGCAACTTCAGCGCCACAGCCGTTTTCAGATAGCCCTCAATGCAAAGGCTCTAGACGCAAATATTGGTGTGAGAGCTAATTCAATCAAGGAAACACTGCATGTTGGTGAAGGGCATATTGAAGAAGGATCAGCCGAGTGGTTCTTGTGGGAGAACAACTCCATTTGGCTCACTAACTTCACACACCATCAGGCTTCCAAGCAGCTCTCAAGGAAACTCAGTTTTCACACTCTATGCTTAGTGCCCTTTGAGTGCATTATCTAGGAATGAACCTGGTAGAGCATCCCACACAAACGAATGCTCCACATGCGGGTTTCACATTCCACCAACTCCACATTCACAGGCAACTTCAGCGCCACAGCCGTTTTCAGATAGCCCTCAATGCAAAGGCTCTAGACGCAAATATTGGTGTGAGAGCTAATTCAATCAAGGAAACACTGCATGTTGGTGAAGGGCATATTGAAGAAGGATCAGCCGAGTGGTTCTTGTGGGAGAACAACTCCATTTGGCTCACTAACTTCACACACCATCAGGCTTCCAAGCAGCTCTCAAGGAAACTCAGTTTTCACACTCTATGCTTAGTGCCCTTTGAGTGCATTATCTAGGAATGAACCTGGTAGAGCATCCAACACAAACGAATGCTCCACATGCGGGTTTCACATGCCACCAACTCCACATTCACAGGCAACTTCAGCGCCACAGCCGTTTTCAGATAGCCCTCAATGCAAAGGCTCTAGACGCAAATATTGGTGTGAGAGCTAATTCAATCAAGGAAACACTGCATGTTGGTGAAGGGCATATTGAAGAAGGATCAGCCGAGTGGTTCTTGTGGGAGAACAACTCCATTTGGCTCACTAACTTCACACACCATCAGGCTTCCAAGCAGCTCTCAAGGAAACTCAGTTTTCACACTCTATGCTTAGTGCCCTTTGAGTGCATTATCTAGGAATGAACCTGGTAGAGCATCCCACACAAACGAATGCTCCACATGCGGGTTTCACATGCCACCAACTCCACATTCACAGGCAACTTCAGCGCCACAGCCGTTTTCAGATAGCCCTCAATGCAAAGGCTCTAGACGCAAATATTGGTGTGAGAGCTAATTCAATCAAGGAAACACTGCATGTTGGTGAAGGGCATATTGAAGAAGGATCAGCCGAGTGGTTCTTGTGGGAGAACAACTCCATTTGGCTCACTAACTTCACACACCATCAGGCTTCCAAGCAGCTCTCAAGGAAACTCAGTTTTCACACTCTATGCTTAGTGCCCTTTGAGTGCATTATCTAGGAATGAACCTGGTAGAGCATCCCACACAAACGAATGCTCCACATGCGGGTTTCACATGCCACCAACTCCACATTCACAGGCAACTTCAGCGCCACAGCCGTTTTCAGATAGCCCTCAATGCAAAGGCTCTAGACGCAAATATTGGTGTGAGAGCTAATTCAATCAAGGAAACACTGCATGTTGGTGAAGGGCATATTGAAGAAGGATCAGCCGAGTGGTTCTTGTGGGAGAACAACTCCATTTGGCTCACTAACTTCACACACCATCAGGCTTCCAAGCAGCTCTGAAGGAAACTCAGTTTTCACACTCTATGCTTAGTGCCCTTTGAGTGCATTATCTAGGAATGAACCTGGTAGAGCATCCCACACAAACGAATGCTCCACATGCGGGTTTCACATGCCACCAACTCCACATTCACAGGCAACTTCAGCGCCACAGCCGTTTTCAGATAGCCCTCAATGCAAAGGCTCTAGACGCAAATATTGGTGTGAGAGCTAATTCAATCAAGGAAACACTGCATGTTGGTGAAGGGCATATTGAAGAAGGATCAGCCGAGTGGTTCTTGTGGGAGAACAACTCCATTTGGCTCACTAACTTCACACACCATCAGGCTTCCAAGCAGCTCTCAAGGAAACTCAGTTTTCACACTCTATGCTTAGTGCCCTTTGAGTGCATTATCTAGGAATGAACCTGGTAGAGCATCCCACACAAACGAATGCTCCACATGCGGGTTTCACATGCCAACAACTCCACATTCACAGGCAACTTCAGCGCCACAGCCGTTTTCAGATAGCCCTCAATGCAAAGGCTCTAGACGCAAATATTGGTGTGAGAGCTAATTCAATCAAGGAAACACTGCATGTTGGTGAAGGGCATATTGAAGAAGGATCAGCCGAGTGGTTCTTGTGGGAGAACAACTCCATTTGGCTCACTAACTTCACACACCATCAGGCTTCCAAGCAGCTCTCAAGGAAACTCAGTTTTCACACTCTATGCTTAGTGCCCTTTCTTTGGCTTGGACTGAAATGAACCTGGTAGAGCATCCCACACAAACGAATGCTCCGCATGCGGGTTTCACATGCCACCAACTCCACATTCACAGGCAACTTCAGCGCCACAGCCGTTTTCAGATAGCCCTCAATGCAAAGGCTCTAGACGCAAATATTGGTGTGAGAGCTAATTCAATCAAGGAAACACTGCATGTTGGTGAAGGGCATATTGAAGAAGGATCAGCCGAGTGGTTCTTGTGGGAGAACAACTCCATTTGGCTCACTAACTTCACACACCATCAGGCTTCCAAGCAGCTCTCAAGGAAACTCAGTTTTCACACTCTATGCTTAGTGCCCTTTGAGTGCATTATCTAGGAATGAACCTGGTAGAGCATCCCACACAAACGAATGCTCCACATGCGGGTTTCACATGCCACCAACTCCACATTCACAAGCAACTTCAGCGCCACAGCCGTTTTCAGATAGCCCTCAATGCAAAGGCTCTAGACGCAAATATTGGTGTGAGAGCTAATTCAATCAAGGAAACACTGCATGTTGGTGAAGGGCATATTGAAGAAGGATCAGCCGAGTGGTTCTTGTGGGAGAACAACTCCATTTGGCTCACTAACTTCACACACCATCAGGCTTCCAAGCAGCTCTCAAGGAAACTCAGTTTTCACACTCTATGCTTAGTGCCCTTTGAGTGCATTATCTAGGAATGAACCTGGTAGAGCATCCCACACAAACGAATGCTCCACATGCGGGTTTCACATGCCACCAACTCCACATTCACAGGCAACTTCAGCGCCACAGCCGTTTTCAGATAGCCCTCAATGCAAAGGCTCTAGACGCAAATATTGGTGTGAGAGCTAATTCAATCAAGGAAACACTGCATGTTGGTGAAGGGCATATTGAAGAAGGATCAGCCGAGTGGTTCTTGTGGGAGAACAACTCCATTTGGCTCACTAACTTCACACACCATCAGGCTTCCAAGCAGCTCTCAAGGAAACTCAGTTTTCACACTCTATGCTTAGTGCCCTTTGTATGGCTAGGACTGAAATGAACCTGGTAGAGCATCCCACACAAACGAATGCTCCACATGCGGGTTTCACATGCCACCAACTCCACATTCACAGGCAACTTCAGCGCCACAGCCGTTTTCAGATAGCCCTCAATGCAAAGGCTCTAGACACAAATATTGGTGTGAGAGCTAATTCAATCAAGGAAACATTGCATGTTGGTGAAGGGCATATTGAAGAAGGATCAGCCGAGTGGTTCTTGTGGGAGAACAACTCCATTTGGCTCACTAACTTCACACACCATCAGGCTTCCAAGCAGCTCTCAAGGAAACTCAGTTTTCAAACTGTATGCTTAGTGCCCTTTGAGTGCATTATCTAGGAATGAACCTGGTAGAGCATCCCACACAAACGAATGCTCCACATGCGGGTTTCACATGCCACCAACTCCACATTCACAGGCAACTTCAGCGCCACAGCCGTTCTCAGATAGCCCTCAATGCAAAGGCTCTAGACGCAAATATTGGTGTGAGAGCTAATTCAATCAAGGAAACACTGCATGTTGGTGAAGGGCATATTGAAGAAGGATCAGCCGAGTGGTTCTTGTGGGAGAACAACTCCATTTGGCTCACTAACTTCACACACCATCAGGCTTCCAAGCAGCTCTCAAGGAAACTCAGTTTTCACACTCTATGCTTAGTGCCCTTTGAGTGCATTATCTAGGAATGAACCTGGTAGAGCATCCCACAGAAACGAATGCTCCACATGCGGGTTTCACATGCCACCATCTCCACATTCACAGGCAACTTCAGCGCCACAGCCGTTTTCAGATAGCCCTCAATGCAAAGGCTCTAGACGCAAATATTGGTGTGAGAGCTAATTCAATCAAGGAAACACTGCATGTTGGTGAAGGGCATATTGAAGAAGGATCAGCCGAGTGGTTCTTGTGGGAGAACAACTCCATTTGGCTCACTAACTTCACACACCATCAGGCTTCCAAGCAGCTCTCAAGGAAACTCAGTTTTCACACTCTATGCTTAGTGCCCTTTGAGTGCATTATCTAGGAATGAACCTGGTAGAGCATCCCACAGAAACGAATGCTCCACATGCGGGTTTCACATGCCACCAACTCCACATTCACAGGCAACTTCAGCGCCACAGCCGTTTTCAGATAGCCCTCAATGCAAAGGCTCTAGACGCAAATATTGGTGTGAGAGCTAATTCAATCAAGGAAACACTGCATGTTGGTGAAGGGCATATTGAAGAAGGATCAGCCGAGTGGTTCTTGTGGGAGAACAACTCCATTTGGCTCACTAACTTCACACACCATCAGGCTTCCAAGCAGCTCTCAAGGAAACTCAGTTTTCACACTCTATGCTTAGTGCCCTTTGTATGGCTAGGACTGAAATGAACCTGGTAGAGCATCCCACAGAAACGAATGCTCCACATGCGGGTTTCACATGCCACCAACTCCACATTCACAGGCAACTTCAGCGCCACAGCCGTTTTCAGATAGCCCTCAATGCAAAGGCTCTAGACGCAAATATTGGTGTGAGAGCTAATTCAATCAAGGAAACACTGCATGTTGGTGAAGGGCATATTGAAGAAGGATCAGCCGAGTGGTTCTTGTGGGAGAACAACTCCATTTGGCTCACTAACTTCACACACCATCAGGCTTCCAAGCAGCTCTCAAGGAAACTCAGTTTTCACACTCTAGGCTTAGTGCCCTTTCTTTGGCTTGGACTGAAATGAACCTGGTAGAGCATCCCACACAAACGAATGCTCCGCATGCGGGTTTCACATGCCACCAACTCCACATTCACAGGCAACTTCAGCGCCACAGCCGTTTTCAGATAGCACTCAATGCAAAGGCTCTAGACGCAAATATTGGTGTGAGAGCTAATTCAATCAAGGAAACACTGCATGTTGGTGAAGGGCATATTGAAGAAGGATCAGCCGAGTGGTTCTTGTGGGAGAACAACTCCATTTGGCTCACTAACTTCACACACCATCAGGCTTCCAAGCAGCTCTCAAGGAAACTCAGTTTTCACACTCTATGCTTAGTGCCCTTTGAGTGCATTATCTAGGAATGAACCTGGTAGAGCATCCCACACAAACGAATGCTCCACATGCGGGTTTCACATGCCACCAACTCCACATTCACAAGCAACTTCAGCGCCACAGCCGTTTTCAGATAGCCCTCAATGCAAAGGCTCTAGACGCAAATATTGGTGTGAGAGCTAATTCAATCAAGGAAACACTGCATGTTGGTGAAGGGCATATTGAAGAAGGATCAGCCGAGTGGTTCTTGTGGGAGAACAACTCCATTTGGCTCACTAACTTCACACACCATCAGGCTTCCAAGCAGCTCTCAAGGAAACTCAGTTTTCACACTCTATGCTTAGTGCCCTTTGAGTGCATTATCTAGGAATGAACCTGGTAGAGCATCCCACACAAACGAATGCTCCACATGCGGGTTTCACATGCCACCAACTCCACATTCACAGGCAACTTCAGCGCCACAGCCGTTTTCAGATAGCCCTCAATGCAAAGGCTCTAGACGCAAATATTGGTGTGAGAGCTAATTCAATCAAGGAAACACTGCATGTTGGTGAAGGGCATATTGAAGAAGGATCAGCCGAGTGGTTCTTGTGGGAGAACAACTCCATTTGGCTCACTAACTTCACACACCATCAGGCTTCCAAGCAGCTCTCAAGGAAACTCAGTTTTCACACTCTATGCTTAGTGCCCTTTGTATGGCTAGGACTGAAATGAACCTGGTAGAGCATCCCACACAAACGAATGCTCCACATGCGGGTTTCACATGCCACCAACTCCACATTCACAGGCAACTTCAGCGCCACAGCCGTTTTCAGATAGCCCTCAATGCAAAGGCTCTAGACACAAATATTGGTGTGAGAGCTAATTCAATCAAGGAAACATTGCATGTTGGTGAAGGGCATATTGAAGAAGGATCAGCCGAGTGGTTCTTGTGGGAGAACAACTCCATTTGGCTCACTAACTTCACACACCATCAGGCTTCCAAGCAGCTCTCAAGGAAACTCAGTTTTCACACTGTATGCTTAGTGCCCTTTGAGTGCATTATCTAGGAATGAACCTGGTAGAGCATCCCACACAAACGAATGCTCCACATGCGGGTTTCACATGCCACCAACTCCACATTCACAGGCAACTTCAGCGCCACAGCCGTTTTCAGATAGCCCTCAATGCAAAGGCTCTAGACGCAAATATTGGTGTGAGAGCTAATTCAATCAAGGAAACACTGCATGTTGGTGAAGGGCATATTGAAGAAGGATCAGCCGAGTGGTTCTTGTGGGAGAACAACTCCATTTGGCTCACTAACTTCACACACCATCAGGCTTCCAAGCAGCTCTCAAGGAAACTCAGTTTTCACACTCTATGCTTAGTGCCCTTTGAGTGCATTATCTAGGAATGAACCTGGTAGAGCATCCCACACAAACGAATGCTCCACATGCGGGTTTCACATGCCACCAACTCCACATTCACAGGCAACTTCAGCGCCACAGCCGTTTTCAGATAGCCCTCAATGCAAAGGCTCTAGACGCAAATATTGGTGTGAGAGCTAATTCAATCAAGGAAACACTGCATGTTGGTGAAGGGCATATTGAAGAAGGATCAGCCGAGTGGTTCTTGTGGGAGAACAACTCCATTTGGCTCACTAACTTCACACACCATCAGGCTTCCAAGCAGCTCTCAAGGAAACTCAGTTTTCACACTCTATGCTTAGTGCCCTTTGAGTGCATTATCTAGGAATGAACCTGGTAGAGCATCCAACACAAACGAATGCTCCACATGCGGGTTTCACATGCCACCAACTCCACATTCACAGGCAACTTCAGCGCCACAGCCGTTTTCAGATAGCCCTCAATGCAAAGGCTCTAGACGCAAATATTGGTGTGAGAGCTAATTCAATCAAGGAAACACTGCATGTTGGTGAAGGGCATATTGAAGAAGGATCAGCCGAGTGGTTCTTGTGGGAGAACAACTCCATTTGGCTCACTAACTTCACACACCATCAGGCTTCCAAGCAGCTCTCAAGGAAACTCAGTTTTCACACTCTATGCTTAGTGCCCTTTGAGTGCATTATCTAGGAATGAACCTGGTAGAGCATCCCACACAAACGAATGCTCCACATGCGGGTTTCACATGCCACCAACTCCACATTCACAGGCAACTTCAGCGCCACAGCCGTTTTCAGATAGCCCTCAATGCAAAGGCTCTAGACGCAAATATTGGTGTGAGAGCTAATTCAATCAAGGAAACACTGCATGTTGGTGAAGGGCATATTGAAGAAGGATCAGCCGAGTGGTTCTTGTGGGAGAACAACTCCATTTGGCTCACTAACTTCACACACCATCAGGCTTCCAAGCAGCTCTCAAGGAAACTCAGTTTTCACACTCTATGCTTAGTGCCCTTTGAGTGCATTATCTAGGAATGAACCTGGTAGAGCATCCCACACAAACGAATGCTCCACATGCGGGTTTCACATGCCACCAACTCCACATTCACAGGCAACTTCAGCGCCACAGCCGTTTTCAGATAGCCCTCAATGCAAAGGCTCTAGACGCAAATATTGGTGTGAGAGCTAATTCAATCAAGGAAACACTGCATGTTGGTGAAGGGCATATTGAAGAAGGATCAGCCGAGTGGTTCTTGTGGGAGAACAACTCCATTTGGCTCACTAACTTCACACACCATCAGGCTTCCAAGCAGCTCTCAAGGAAACTCAGTTTTCACACTCTATGCTTAGTGCCCTTTGAGTGCATTATCTAGGAATGAACCTGGTAGAGCATCCCACACAAACGAATGCTCCACATGCGGGTTTCACATGCCACCAACTCCACATTCACAGGCAACTTCAGCGCCACAGCCGTTTTCAGATAGCCCTCAATGCAAAGGCTCTAGACGCAAATATTGGTGTGAGAGCTAATTCAATCAAGGAAACACTGCATGTTGGTGAAGGGCATATTGAAGAAGGATCAGCCGAGTGGTTCTTGTGGGAGAACAACTCCATTTGGCTCACTAACTTCACACACCATCAGGCTTCCAAGCAGCTCTCAAGGAAACTCAGTTTTCACACTCTATGCTTAGTGCCCTTTGAGTGCATTATCTAGGAATGAACCTGGTAGAGCATCCCACACAAACGAATGCTCCACATGCGGGTTTCACATGCCACCAACTCCACATTCACAGGCAACTTCAGCGCCACAGCCGTTTTCAGATAGCCCTCAATGCAAAGGCTCTAGACGCAAATATTGGTGTGAGAGCTAATTCAATCAAGGAAACACTGCATGTTGGTGAAGGGCATATTGAAGAAGGATCAGCCGAGTGGTTCTTGTGGGAGAACAACTCCATTTGGCTCACTAACTTCACACACCATCAGGCTTCCAAGCAGCTCTCAAGGAAACTCAGTTTTCACACTCTATGCTTAGTGCCCTTTGAGTGCATTATCTAGGAATGAACCTGGTAGAGCATCCCACACAAACGAATGCTCCACATGCGGGTTTCACATGCCAACAACTCCACATTCACAGGCAACTTCAGCGCCACAGCCGTTTTCAGATAGCCCTCAATGCAAAGGCTCTAGACGCAAATATTGGTGTGAGAGCTAATTCAATCAAGGAAACACTGCATGTTGGTGAAGGGCATATTGAAGAAGGATCAGCCGAGTGGTTCTTGTGGGAGAACAACTCCATTTGGCTCACTAACTTCACACACCATCAGGCTTCCAAGCAGCTCTCAAGGAAACTCAGTTTTCACACTCTATGCTTAGTGCCCTTTCTTTGGCTTGGACTGAAATGAACCTGGTAGAGCATCCCACACAAACGAATGCTCCGCATGCGGGTTTCACATGCCACCAACTCCACATTCACAGGCAACTTCAGCGCCACAGCCGTTTTCAGATAGCCCTCAATGCAAAGGCTCTAGACGCAAATATTGGTGTGAGAGCTAATTCAATCAAGGAAACACTGCATGTTGGTGAAGGGCATATTGAAGAAGGATCAGCCGAGTGGTTCTTGTGGGAGAACAACTCCATTTGGCTCACTAACTTCACACACCATCAGGCTTCCAAGCAGCTCTCAAGGAAAACTCAGTTTTCACACTCTATGCTTAGTGCCCTTTGAGTGCATTATCTAGGAATGAACCTGGTAGAGCATCCCACACAAACGAATGCTCCACATGCGGGTTTCACATGCCACCAACTCCACATTCACAAGCAACTTCAGCGCCACAGCCGTTTTCAGATAGCCCTCAATGCAAAGGCTCTAGACGCAAATATTGGTGTGAGAGCTAATTCAATCAAGGAAACACTGCA
>NW_026697922.1:0-38758 GCF_030435755.1 Ochotona princeps | reverse complement strand
GGCTCTCTGAAAACAGCAGTGGCGCTGAAGTTGCCTGTGAATGTGGAGTTGGTGGCATGTGAAACCCGCATGTGGAGCATTTGTTTGTGTGGGATGCTCTACCAGATTCATTCCTAGATAATGCACTCAAAGGGCACAAAGCATAGAGTGTGAAAACTGAGTTTCCTTGAGAGCTGCTTGGAAGCCTGATGGTGTGTGAAGTTAGTGAGCCACATGGAGTTGTTCTCTCACAAGAACCACTCGGCTGATCCTTCTTCAATATGCCCTTCACCAACATGCAGTGTTTCCTTGATTGAATTAGCTCTCACACCAATATTTGCATCTAGAGCCTTTAAATTGAGGGCTATCTGAAAACGGCTGTGGCGCTGTAGTTGCCTGAGAATGTGGAGTTGGTGGCATGTGAAACCCGCATGTGGAGCATTCGTTTGTGTTTGATGCTCACCAAGTTTCATTTCAGTCCTAGGCACTCAAAGGGCACTAAGCATAGAGTGTGAAAACTGAGTTTCCTTGAGAGCTGCTTGGAAGCCTGATGGTGTGTGAAGTTAGTGAGCCAAATGGAGTTGTTCTCCCACAAGAACCACTCGGCTGATCCTTCTTCAATATGCCCTTCACCAACATGCAGTGTTTCCTTGATTGAATTAGCTCTCACACCAATATTTGCGTCTAGAGCCTTTGCATTGAGGGCTATGTGAAAACGGCTGTGGCGCTGAAGTTGCCTGTGAATGTGGAGTTGGTGGCATGTGAAACCCGCATGTGGAGGATTCGTTTGTGTGGGATGTTCTACTAGTTTCATTTTAGTCCTAGGCACTCAAAGGGCACTAAGCATAGAGTGTGAAAACTAAGTTTCCTTGAGAGCTGCTTGGAAGCTGATGGTGTGTGAAGTTAGTGAGCCAAATGGAGTTCTTCTCCCACAAGAACCACTCGGCTGATCCTTCTTCAATATGCCCCTTCACCAACATGCAGTGTTTCCTTGATTGAATTAGCTCTCACACCAATATTTGCGTCTAGAGCCTTTGCATTGAGGGCTATGTGAAAACGGCTGTGGCGCTGAAGTTGCCTGTGAATGTGGAGTTGGTGGCATGTGAAACCCGCATGTGGAGCATTCGTTTGTGTGGGATGCTCTACCAGGTTCATTTCTAGATAATGCACTCAAAGGGCACTAAGCATAGAGTGTGAAAACTGAGTTTCCTTGAGAGCTGCTTGGAAGCCTGATGGTGTGTGAAGTTAGTGAGCCAAATGGAGTTGTTCTCCCACAAGAACCACTCGGCTGATCCTTCTTCAATATGCCCTTCACCAACATGCAGTGTTTCCTTGATTGAATTAGCTCTCACACCAATATTTGCGTCTAGAGCCTTTGCATTGAGGGCTATCTGAAAACGGCTGTGGCGCTGAAGTTGCCTGAGAATGTGGAGTTGGTGGCATGTGAAACCTGCATGTAGAGCATTCGTTTGTGTGGGATGCTCACCAAGCTTCATTTCAGTCCTAGGCACTCAAAGGGGCACTAAGCATAGAGTGTGAAAACTGAGTTTCCTTGAGAGCTGCTTGGAAGCCTGATGGTGTGTGAAGTTAGTGAGCCAAATGGAGTTGTTCTCCCACAAGAACCACTCGGCTGATCCTTCTTCAATATGCCCTTCACCAACATGCAGTGTTTCCTTGATTGAATTAGCTCTCACACCAATATTTGCGTCTAGAGCCTTTGCATTGAGGGCTATGTGAAAACGGCTGTGGCGCTGAAGTTGCCTGTGAATGTGGAGTTGGTGGCATGTGAAACCCGCATGTGGAGCATTCGTTTGTGTGGGATGCTCTACCAGGTTCATTTCTAGATAATGCACTCAAAGGGCACTAAGCATAGAGTGTGAAAACTGAGTTTCCTTGAGAGCTGCTTGAAGCCTGATGGTGTGTGAAGTTAGTGAGCCAAATGGAGTTGTTCTCCCACAAGAACCACTAGGCTGATCCTTCTTCAATATGCCCTTCACCAACATGCAGTGTTTCCTTGATTGAAATAGCTCTCACACCAATATTTGCGTCTAGAGCCTTTGCATTGAGGGCTATCTGAAAACGGCTGTGGCGCTGAAGTTGCCTGAGAATGTGGAGTTGGTGGCATGTGAAACCTGCATGTAGAGCATTCGTTTGTGTGGGATGCTCACCAAGCTTCATTTCAGTCCTAGGCACTCAAAGGGCACTAAGCATAGAGTGTGAAAACTGAGTTTCCTTGAGAGCTGCTTGGAAGCCTGATGGTGTGTGAAGTTAGTGAGCCAAATGGAGTTGTTCTCCCACAAGAACCACTCGGCTGATCCTTCTTCAATATGCCCTTCACCAACATGCAGTGTTTCCTTGATTGAATTAGCTCTCACACCAATATTTGCGTCTAGAGCCTTTGCATTGAGGGCTATCTGAAAACGGCTGTGGCGCTGAAGGTGCCTGTGAATGTGGAGTTGGTGGCATGTGAAACCCGCATGTGGAGCATTCGTTTGTGTGGGATGCTCTACCAGGTTCATTTCTAGATAATGCACTCAAAGGGCACTAAGCATAGAGTGTGAAAACTGAGTTTCCTTGAGAGCTGCTTGGAAGCCTGATGGTGTGTGAAGTTAGTGAGCCAAATGGAGTTGTTCTCCCACAAGAACCACTAGGCTGATCCTTCTTCAATATGCCCTTCACCAACATGCAGTGTTTCCTTGATTGAATTAGCTCTCACACAAATACTTGCGTCTAGAGCCTTTGCATTGAGGGCTATCTGAAAACGGCAGTGGCGCTGAAATTGCCTGTGAATGTGGAGTTGGTGGCATGTGAAACCCGCATGTGGAGCATTCGTTTGTGTGGGATGCGCTACCATGTTCTTTCCTAGATATTGCACTCAAAGGGTACTAAGCATAGAGTGTGAAAACTGAGTTTCCTTGAGAGCTGCTTGGAAGCTTGATGGTGTGTGAAGTTAGTGAGCCAAATGGAGTTGTTCTCCCGCAAAAACCACCCGGCTGATCCTTCTTCAATATGCCCTTCACCAACATGCAGTGTTTCCTTGATTGAATTAGCTCTCACACCAATATTTGCGTCTAGAGCCTTTGCATTGAGGGCTATCTGAAAACGGCTGTGGCGCTGAAGTTGCCTGTGAATGTGGAGTTGGTGGCATGTGAAACCCGCATGTGGAGCATTCGTTTGTGTGGGATGCTCTACCAAGTTTATTTCTAGATAATGCACTCAAAGGGCACTAAGCATAGAGTGTGAAAACTGAGGTTTCTGGAGAGCTGCTTGGAAGCCTGATGGTGTGTGAAGTTAGTGAGCCACATGGAGTTGTTCTCCCACAAGAACCACTCGCTGATCCTTCTTCAATATGCCCTTCACCAACATGCAGTGTTTCCTTGATTGAATTAGCTCTCACATCAATATTTGCGTCTAGAGCCTTTACATTCAGGGCTCTCTGAAAACGGCAGTGGCGCTGAAGTTGCCTGTGAATGTGGAGTTGGTGGCATGTGAAACCCGCATGTGGAGCATTCGTTTGTGTGGGATGCTCTACCAGGTTCATTTCAGTCCTAGGCACTCAAAGGGCACTAAGCATAGAGTGTGAAAACTGAGTTTCCTTGAGAGCTGCTTGGAAGCCTGATGGTGTGTGAAGTTAGTGAGCCACATGGAGTTGTTCTCCCACAAGAACCACTCGGCTGATCATTCTTCAATATGCCCTTCACCAACATGCAGTGTTTCCTTGATTGAATTAGCTCCCACACCAATATTTGCATCTAAAGCCTTTGCATTGAGGGCTATCTGAAAACGGCTCTGGCGCTGAAGTTGCCTGAGAATGTGGAGTTGGTGGCATGTGAAACCCGCATGTGGAGCATTCGTTTGTGTTTGATGCTCACCAAGTTTCATTTCAGTCCTAGGCACTCAAAGGGCACTAAGCATAGAGTGTGAAAACTGAGTTTCCTTGAGAGCTGCTTGGAAGCCTGATGGTGTGTGAAGTTAGTGAGCCAAATGGAGTTGTTCTCCCACAAGAACCACTCGGCTGATCCTTCTTCAATATGCCCTTCACCAACATGCAGTGTTTCCTTGATTGAATTAGCTCTCACATCAATATTTGCGTCTAGAGCCTTTACATTCAGGGCTCTCTGAAAACAGCAGTGGCGCTGAAGTTGCCTGTGAATGTGGAGTTGGTGGCATGTGAAACCCGCATGTGGAGCATTTGTTTGTGTGGGATGCTCTACCAGATTCATTCCTAGATAATGCACTCAAAGGGCACAAAGCATAGAGTGTGAAAACTGAGTTTCCTTGAGAGCTGCTTGGAAGCCTGATGGTGTGTGAAGTTAGTGAGCCACATGGAGTTGTTCTCTCACAAGAACCACTCGGCTGATCCTTCTTCAATATGCCCTTCACCAACATGCAGTGTTTCCTTGATTGAATTAGCTCTCACACCAATATTTGCATCTAGAGCCTTTAAATTGAGGGCTATCTGAAAACGGCTGTGGCGCTGTAGTTGCCTGAGAATGTGGAGTTGGTGGCATGTGAAACCCGCATGTGGAGCATTCGTTTGTGTTTGATGCTCACCAAGTTTCATTTCAGTCCTAGGCACTCAAAGGGCACTAAGCATAGAGTTGTGAAAACTGAGTTTCCTTGAGAGCTGCTTGGAAGCCTGATGGTGTGTGAAGTTAGTGAGCCAAATGGAGTTGTTCTCCCACAAGAACCACTCGGCTGATCCTTCTTCAATATGCCCTTCACCAACATGCAGTGTTTCCTTGATTGAATTAGCTCTCACACCAATATTTGCGTCTAGAGCCTTTGCATTGAGGGCTATGTGAAAACGGCTTTGGCGCTGAAGTTGCCTGTGAATGTGGAGTTGGTGGCATGTGAAACCCGCATGTGGAGGATTCGTTTGTGTGGGATGTTCTACTAGTTTCATTTTAGTCCTAGGCACTCAAAGGGCACTAAGCATAGAGTGTGAAAACTAAGTTTCCTTGAGAGCTGCTTGGAAGCCTGATGGTGTGTGAAGTTAGTGAGCCAAATGGAGTTCTTCTCCCACAAGAACCACTCGGCTGATCCTTCTTCAATATGCCCTTCACCAACATGCAGTGTTTCCTTGATTGAATTAGCTCTCACACCAATATTTGCGTCTAGAGCCTTTGCATTGAGGGCTATGTGAAAACGGCTGTGGCGCTGAAGTTGCCTGTGAATGTGGAGTTGGTGGCATGTGAAACCCGCATGTGGAGCATTCGTTTGTGTGGGATGCTCTACCAGGTTCATTTCTAGATAATGCACTCAAAGGGCACTAAGCATAGAGTGTGAAAACTGAGTTTCCTTGAGAGCTGCTTGGAAGCCTGATGGTGTGTGAAGTTAGTGAGCCAAATGGAGTTGTTCTCCCACAAGAACCACTCGGCTGATCCTTCTTCAATATGCCCTTCACCAACATGCAGTGTTTCCTTGATTGAATTAGCTCTCACACCAATATTTGCGTCTAGAGCCTTTGCATTGAGGGCTATCTGAAAACGGCTGTGGCGCTGAAGTTGCCTGAGAATGTGGAGTTGGTGGCATGTGAAACCTGCATGTAGAGCATTCGTTTGTGTGGGATGCTCACCAAGCTTCATTTCAGTCCTAGGCACTCAAAGGGCACTAAGCATAGAGTGTGAAAACTGAGTTTCCTTGAGAGCTGCTTGGAAGCCTGATGGTGTGTGAAGTTAGTGAGCCAAATGGAGTTGTTCTCCCACAAGAACCACTCGGCTGATCCTTCTTCAATATGCCCTTCACCAACATGCAGTGTTTCCTTGATTGAATTAGCTCTCACACCAATATTTGCGTCTAGAGCCTTTGCATTGAGGGCTATGTGAAAACGGCTGTGGCGCTGAAGTTGCCTGTGAATGTGGAGTTGGTGGCATGTGAAACCCGCATGTGGAGCATTCGTTTGTGTGGGATGCTCTACCAGGTTCATTTCTAGATAATGCACTCAAAGGGCACTAAGCATAGAGTGTGAAAACTGAGTTTCCTTGAGAGCTGCTTGGAAGCCTGATGGTGTGTGAAGTTAGTGAGCCAAATGGAGTTGTTCTCCCACAAGAACCACTAGGCTGATCCTTCTTCAATATGCCCTTCACCAACATGCAGTGTTTCCTTGATTGAAATAGCTCTCACACCAATATTTGCGTCTAGAGCCTTTGCATTGAGGGCTATCTGAAAACGGCTGTGGCGCTGAAGTTGCCTGAGAATGTGGAGTTGGTGGCATGTGAAACCTGCATGTAGAGCATTCGTTTGTGTGGGATGCTCACCAAGCTTCATTTCAGTCCTAGGCACTCAAAGGGGTACTAAGCATAGAGTGTGAAAACTGAGTTTCCTTGAGAGCTGCTTGGAAGCCTGATGGTGTGTGAAGTTAGTGAGCCAAATGGAGTTGTTCTCCCACAAGAACCACTCGGCTGATCCTTCTTCAATATGCCCTTCACCAACATGCAGTGTTTCCTTGATTGAATTAGCTCTCACACCAATATTTGCGTCTAGAGCCTTTGCATTGAGGGCTATCTGAAAACGGCTGTGGCGCTGAAGGTGCCTGTGAATGTGGAGTTGGTGGCATGTGAAACCCGCATGTGGAGCATTCGTTTGTGTGGGATGCTCTACCAGGTTCATTTCTAGATAATGCACTCAAAGGGCACTAAGCATAGAGTGTGAAAACTGAGTTTCCTTGAGAGCTGCTTGGAAGCCTGATGGTGTGTGAAGTTAGTGAGCCAAATGGAGTTGTTCTCCCACAAGAACCACTAGGCTGATCCTTCTTCAATATGCCCTTCACCAACATGCAGTGTTTCCTTGATTGAATTAGCTCTCACACAAATACTTGCGTCTAGAGCCTTTGCATTGAGGGCTATCTGAAAACGGCAGTGGCGCTGAAATTGCCTGTGAATGTGGAGTTGGTGGCATGTGAAACCCGCATGTGGAGCATTCGTTTGTGTGGGATGCGCTACCATGTTCTTTCCTAGATATTGCACTCAAAGGGTACTAAGCATAGAGTGTGAAAACTGAGTTTCCTTGAGAGCTGCTTGGAAGCTTGATGGTGTGTGAAGTTAGTGAGCCAAATGGAGTTGTTCTCCCGCAAAAACCACCCGGCTGATCCTTCTTCAATATGCCCTTCACCAACATGCAGTGTTTCCTTGATTGAATTAGCTCTCACACCAATATTTGCGTCTAGAGCCTTTGCATTGAGGGCTATCTGAAAACGGCTGTGGCGCTGAAGTTGCCTGTGAATGTGGAGTTGGTGGCATGTGAAACCCGCATGTGGAGCATTCGTTTGTGTGGGATGCTCTACCAAGTTTATTTCTAGATAATGCACTCAAAGGGCACTAAGCATAGAGTGTGAAAACTGAGGTTTCTGGAGAGCTGCTTGGAAGCCTGATGGTGTGTGAAGTTAGTGAGCCACATGGAGTTGTTCTCCCACAAGAACCACTCGGCTGATCCTTCTTCAATATGCCCTTCACCAACATGCAGTGTTTCCTTGATTGAATTAGCTCTCACATCAATATTTGCGTCTAGAGCCTTTACATTCAGGGCTCTCTGAAAACGGCAGTGGCGCTGAAGTTGCCTGTGAATGTGGAGTTGGTGGCATGTGAAACCCGCATGTGGAGCATTCGTTTGTGTGGGATGCTCTACCAGGTTCATTTCAGTCCTAGGCACTCAAAGGGCACTAAGCATAGAGTGTGAAAACTGAGTTTCCTTGAGAGCTGCTTGGAAGCCTGATGGTGTGTGAAGTTAGTGAGCCACATGGAGTTGTTCTCCCACAAGAACCACTCGGCTGATCATTCTTCAATATGCCCTTCACCAACATGCAGTGTTTCCTTGATTGAATTAGCTCTCACACCAATATTTGCATCTAAAGCCTTTGCATTGAGGGCTATCTGAAAACGGCTCTGGCGCTGAAGTTGCCTGAGAATGTGGAGTTGGTGGCATGTGAAACCCGCATGTGGAGCATTCGTTTGTGTTTGATGCTCACCAAGTTTCATTTCAGTCCTAGGCACTCAAAGGGCACTAAGCATAGAGTGTGAAAACTGAGTTTCCTTGAGAGCTGCTTGGAAGCCTGATGGTGTGTGAAGTTAGTGAGCCAAATGGAGTTGTTCTCCCACAAGAACCACTCGGCTGATCCTTCTTCAATATGCCCTTCACCAACATGCAGTGTTTCCTTGATTGAATTAGCTCTCACATCAATATTTGCGTCTAGAGCCTTTACATTCAGGGCTCTCTGAAAACAGCAGTGGCGCTGAAGTTGCCTGTGAATGTGGAGTTGGTGGCATGTGAAACCCGCATGTGGAGCATTTGTTTGTGTGGGATGCTCTACCAGATTCATTCCTAGATAATGCACTCAAAGGGCACAAAGCATAGAGTGTGAAAACTGAGTTTCCTTGAGAGCTGCTTGGAAGCCTGATGGTGTGTGAAGTTAGTGAGCCACATGGAGTTGTTCTCTCACAAGAACCACTCGGCTGATCCTTCTTCAATATGCCCTTCACCAACATGCAGTGTTTCCTTGATTGAATTAGCTCTCACACCAATATTTGCATCTAGAGCCTTTAAATTGAGGTCTATCTGAAAACGGCTGTGGCGCTGTAGTTGCCTGAGAATGTGGAGTTGGTGGCATGTGAAACCCGCATGTGGAGCATTCGTTTGTGTTTGATGCTCACCAAGTTTCATTTCAGTCCTAGGCACTCAAAGGGCACTAAGCATAGAGTGTGAAAACTGAGTTTCCTTGAGAGCTGCTTGGAAGCCTGATGGTGTGTGAAGTTAGTGAGCCAAATGGAGTTGTTCTCCCACAAGAACCACTCGGCTGATCCTTCTTCAATATGCCCTTCACCAACATGCAGTGTTTCCTTGATTGAATTAGCTCTCACACCAATATTTGCGTCTAGAGCCTTTGCATTGAGGGCTATGTGAAAACGGCTGTGGCGCTGAAGTTGCCTGTGAATGTGGAGTTGGTGGCATGTGAAACCCGCATGTGGAGGATTCGTTTGTGTGGGATGTTCTACTAGTTTCATTTTAGTCCTAGGCACTCAAAGGGCACTAAGCATAGAGTGTGAAAACTAAGTTTCCTTGAGAGCTGCTTGGAAGCCTGATGGTGTGTGAAGTTAGTGAGCCAAATGGAGTTCTTCTCCCACAAGAACCACTTGGCTGATCCTTCTTCAATATGCCCTTCACCAACATGCAGTGTTTCCTTGATTGAATTAGCTCTCACACCAATATTTGCGTCTAGAGCCTTTGCATTGAGGGCTATGTGAAAACGGCTGTGGCGCTGAAGTTGCCTGTGAATGTGGAGTTGGTGGCATGTGAAACCCGCATGTGGAGCATTCGTTTGTGTGGGATGCTCTACCAGGTTCATTTCTAGATAATGCACTCAAAGGGCACTAAGCATAGAGTGTGAAAACTGAGTTTCCTTGAGAGCTGCTTGGAAGCCTGATGGTGTGTGAAGTTAGTGAGCCAAATGGAGTTGTTCTCCCACAAGAACCACTCGGCTGATCCTTCTTCAATATGCCCTTCACCAACATGCAGTGTTTCCTTGATTGAATTAGCTCTCACACCAATATTTGCGTCTAGAGCCTTTGCATTGAGGGCTATCTGAAAACGGCTGTGGCGCTGAAGTTGCCTGAGAATGTGGAGTTGGTGGCATGTGAAACCCGCATGTGGAGCATTCGTTTGTGTGGGATGCTCACCAAGCTTCATTTCAGTCCTAGGCACTCAAAGGGCACTAAGCATAGAGTGTGAAAACTGAGTTTCCTTGAGAGCTGCTTGGAAGCCTGATGGTGTGTGAAGTTAGTGAGCCAAATGGAGTTGTTCTCCCACAAGAACCACTCGGCTGATCCTTCTTCAATATGCCCTTCACCAACATGCAGTGTTTCCTTGATTGAATTAGCTCTCACACCAATATTTGCGTCTAGAGCCTTTGCATTGAGGGCTATCTGCAAACGGCTGTGGCGCTGAAGTTGCCTGAGAATGTGGAGTTGGTGGCATGTGAAACCCGCATGTGGAGCATTCGTTTGTGTGGGATGCTCTACCAAGTTTATTTCTAGATAATGCGCTCAAAGGGCACTAAGCATAGAGTGTGAAAACTGAGTTTCCTATGAGAGCTGCTTGGAAGCCTGATGGTGTGTGAAGTTAGTGAGCCAAATGGAGTTGTTCTCCCACAAGAACCACTCGGCTGATCCTTCTTCAATATGCCCTTCACCAACATGCAGTGTTTCCTTGATTGAATTAGCTCTCACACCAATATTTGCGTCTAGAGCCTTTGCATTGAGGGCTATCTGAAAACGGCTGTGGCGCTGAAGTTGCCTGAGAATGTGGAGTTTTTGGCATGTGAAACCCGCATGTGGAGCATTCGTTTGTGTGGGATGCTCTACCAAGTTTATTTCTAGATAATGCACTCAAAGGGCACTAAGCATAGAGTGTGAAAACTGAGGTTTCTGGAGAGCTGCTTGGAAGCCTGATGGTGTGTGAAGTTAGTGAGCCACATGGAGTTGTTCTCCCACAAGAACCACTCGGCTGATCCTTCTTCAATATGCCCTTCACCAACATGCAGTGTTTCCTTGATTGAATTAGCTCTCACATCAATATTTGCGTCTAGAGCCTTTACATTCAGGGCTCTCTGAAAACGCAGTGGCGCTGAAGTTGCCTGTGAATGTGGAGTTGGTGGCATGTGAAACCCGCATGTGGAGCATTCGTTTGTGTGGGATGCTCTACCAGGTTCATTTCAGTCCTAGGCACTCAAAGGGCACTAAGCATAGAGTGTGAAAACTGAGTTTCCTTGAGAGCTGCTTGGAAGCCTGATGGTGTGTGAAGTTAGTGAGCCACATGGAGTTGTTCTCCCACAAGAACCACTCGGCTGATCATTCTTCAATATGCCCTTCACCAACATGCAGTGTTTCCTTGATTGAATTAGCTCCCACACCAATATTTGCATCTAAAGCCTTTGCATTGAGGGCTATCTGAAAACGGCTCTGGCGCTGAAGTTGCCTGAGAATGTGGAGTTGGTGGCATGTGAAACCCGCATGTGGAGCATTCGTTTGTGTTTGATGCTCACCAAGTTTCATTTCAGTCCTAGGCACTCAAAGGGCACTAAGCATAGAGTGTGAAAACTGAGTTTCCTTGAGAGCTGCTTGGAAGCCTGATGGTGTGTGAAGTTAGTGAGCCAAATGGAGTTGTTCTCCCACAAGAACCACTCGGCTGATCCTTCTTCAATATGCCCTTCACCAACATGCAGTGTTTCCTTGATTGAATTAGCTCTCACATCAATATTTGCGTCTAGAGCCTTTACATTCAGGGCTCTCTGAAAACAGCAGTGGCGCTGAAGTTGCCTGTGAATGTGGAGTTGGTGGCATGTGAAACCCGCATGTGGAGCATTTGTTTGTGTGGGATGCTCTACCAGATTCATTCCTAGATAATGCACTCAAAGGGCACAAAGCATAGAGTGTGAAAACTGAGTTTCCTTGAGAGCTGCTTGGAAGCCTGATGGTGTGTGAAGTTAGTGAGCCACATGGAGTTGTTCTCTCACAAGAACCACTCGGCTGATCCTTCTTCAATATGCCCTTCACCAACATGCAGTGTTTCCTTGATTGAATTAGCTCTCACACCAATATTTGCATCTAGAGCCTTTAAATTGAGGGCTATCTGAAAACGGCTGTGGCGCTGTAGTTGCCTGAGAATGTGGAGTTGGTGGCATGTGAAACCCGCATGTGGAGCATTCGTTTGTGTTTGATGCTCACCAAGTTTCATTTCAGTCCTAGGCACTCAAAGGGCACTAAGCATAGAGTGTGAAAACTGAGTTTCCTTGAGAGCTGCTTGGAAGCCTGATGGTGTGTGAAGTTAGTGAGCCAAATGGAGTTGTTCTCCCACAAGAACCACTCGGCTGATCCTTCTTCAATATGCCCTTCACCAACATGCAGTGTTTCCTTGATTGAATTAGCTCTCACACCAATATTTGCGTCTAGAGCCTTTGCATTGAGGGCTATGTGAAAACGGCTGTGGCGCTGAAGTTGCCTGTGAATGTGGAGTTGGTGGCATGTGAAACCCGCATGTGGAGGATTCGTTTGTGTGGGATGTTCTACTAGTTTCATTTTAGTCCTAGGCACTCAAAGGGCACTAAGCATAGAGTGTGAAAACTAAGTTTCCTTGAGAGCTGCTTGGAAGCCTGATGGTGTGTGAAGTTAGTGAGCCAAATGGAGTTCTTCTCCCACAAGAACCACTCGGCTGATCCTTCTTCAATATGCCCTTCACCAACATGCAGTGTTTCCTTGATTGAATTAGCTCTCACACCAATATTTGCGTCTAGAGCCTTTGCATTGAGGGCTATGTGAAAACGGCTGTGGCGCTGAAGTTGCCTGTGAATGTGGAGTTGGTGGCATGTGAAACCCGCATGTGGAGCATTCGTTTGTGTGGGATGCTCTACCAGGTTCATTTCTAGATAATGCACTCAAAGGGCACTAAGCATAGAGTGTGAAAACTGAGTTTCCTTGAGAGCTGCTTGGAAGCCTGATGGTGTGTGAAGTTAGTGAGCCAAATGGAGTTGTTCTCCCACAAGAACCACTCGGCTGATCCTTCTTCAATATGCCCTTCACCAACATGCAGTGTTTCCTTGATTGAATTAGCTCTCACACCAATATTTGCGTCTAGAGCCTTTGCATTGAGGGCTATCTGAAAACGGCTGTGGCGCTGAAGTTGCCTGAGAATGTGGAGTTGGTGGCATGTGAAACCTGCATGTAGAGCATTCGTTTGTGTGGGATGCTCACCAAGCTTCATTTCAGTCCTAGGCACTCAAAGGGCACTAAGCATAGAGTGTGAAAACTGAGTTTCCTTGAGAGCTGCTTGGAAGCCTGATGGTGTGTGAAGTTAGTGAGCCAAATGGAGTTGTTCTCCCACAAGAACCACTCGGCTGATCCTTCTTCAATATGCCCTTCACCAACATGCAGTGTTTCCTTGATTGAATTAGCTCTCACACCAATATTTGCGTCTAGAGCCTTTGCATTGAGGGCTATGTGAAAACGGCTGTGGCGCTGAAGTTGCCTGTGAATGTGGAGTTGGTGGCATGTGAAACCCGCATGTGGAGCATTCGTTTGTGTGGGATGCTCTACCAGGTTCATTTCTAGATAATGCACTCAAAGGGCACTAAGCATAGAGTGTGAAAACTGAGTTTCCTTGAGAGCTGCTTGGAAGCCTGATGGTGTGTGAAGTTAGTGAGCCAAATGGAGTTGTTCTCCCACAAGAACCACTAGGCTGATCCTTCTTCAATATGCCCTTCACCAACATGCAGTGTTTCCTTGATTGAAATAGCTCTCACACCAATATTTGCGTCTAGAGCCTTTGCATTGAGGGCTATCTGAAAACGGCTGTGGCGCTGAAGTTGCCTGAGAATGTGGAGTTGGTGGCATGTGAAACCTGCATGTAGAGCATTCGTTTGTGTGGGATGCTCACCAAGCTTCATTTCAGTCCTAGGCACTCAAAGGGTACTAAGCATAGAGTGTGAAAACTGAGTTTCCTTGAGAGCTGCTTGGAAGCCTGATGGTGTGTGAAGTTAGTGAGCCAAATGGAGTTGTTCTCCCACAAGAACCACTCGGCTGATCCTTCTTCAATATGCCCTTCACCAACATGCAGTGTTTCCTTGATTGAATTAGCTCTCACACCAATATTTGCGTCTAGAGCCTTTGCATTGAGGGCTATCTGAAAACGGCTGTGGCGCTGAAGGTGCCTGTGAATGTGGAGTTGGTGGCATGTGAAACCCGCATGTGGAGCATTCGTTTGTGTGGGATGCTCTACCAGGTTCATTTCTAGATAATGCACTCAAAGGGCACTAAGCATAGAGTGTGAAAACTGAGTTTCCTTGAGAGCTGCTTGGAAGCCTGATGGTGTGTGAAGTTAGTGAGCCAAATGGAGTTGTTCTCCCACAAGAACCACTAGGCTGATCCTTCTTCAATATGCCCTTCACCAACATGCAGTGTTTCCTTGATTGAATTAGCTCTCACACAAATACTTGCGTCTAGAGCCTTTGCATTGAGGGCTATCTGAAAACGGCAGTGGCGCTGAAATTGCCTGTGAATGTGGAGTTGGTGGCATGTGAAACCCGCATGTGGAGCATTCGTTGTGTGGGATGCGCTACCATGTTCTTTCCTAGATATTGCACTCAAAGGGTACTAAGCATAGAGTGTGAAAACTGAGTTTCCTTGAGAGCTGCTTGGAAGCTTGATGGTGTGTGAAGTTAGTGAGCCAAATGGAGTTGTTCTCCCGCAAAAACCACCCGGCTGATCCTTCTTCAATATGCCCTTCACCAACATGCAGTGTTTCCTTGATTGAATTAGCTCTCACACCAATATTTGCGTCTAGAGCCTTTGCATTGAGGGCTATCTGAAAACGGCTGTGGCGCTGAAGTTGCCTGTGAATGTGGAGTTGGTGGCATGTGAAACCCGCATGTGGAGCATTCGTTTGTGTGGGATGCTCTACCAAGTTTATTTCTAGATAATGCACTCAAAGGGCACTAAGCATAGAGTGTGAAAACTGAGGTTTCTGGAGAGCTGCTTGGAAGCCTGATGGTGTGTGAAGTTAGTGAGCCACATGGAGTTGTTCTCCCACAAGAACCACTCGGCTGATCCTTCTTCAATATGCCCTTCACCAACATGCAGTGTTTCCTTGATTGAATTAGCTCTCACATCAATATTTGCGTCTAGAGCCTTTACATTCAGGGCTCTCTGAAAACGGCAGTGGCGCTGAAGTTGCCTGTGAATGTGGAGTTGGTGGCATGTGAAACCCGCATGTGGAGCATTCGTTTGTGTGGGATGCTCTACCAGGTTCATTTCAGTCCTAGGCACTCAAAGGGCACTAAGCATAGAGTGTGAAAACTGAGTTTCCTTGAGAGCTGCTTGGAAGCCTGATGGTGTGTGAAGTTAGTGAGCCACATGGAGTTGTTCTCCCACAAGAACCACTCGGCTGATCATTCTTCAATATGCCCTTCACCAACATGCAGTGTTTCCTTGATTGAATTAGCTCTCACACCAATATTTGCATCTAAAGCCTTTGCATTGAGGGCTATCTGAAAACGGCTCTGGCGCTGAAGTTGCCTGAGAATGTGGAGTTGGTGGCATGTGAAACCCGCATGTGGAGCATTCGTTTGTGTTTGATGCTCACCAAGTTTCATTTCAGTCCTAGGCACTCAAAGGGCACTAAGCATAGAGTGTGAAAACTGAGTTTCCTTGAGAGCTGCTTGGAAGCCTGATGGTGTGTGAAGTTAGTGAGCCAAATGGAGTTGTTCTCCCACAAGAACCACTCGGCTGATCCTTCTTCAATATGCCCTTCACCAACATGCAGTGTTTCCTTGATTGAATTAGCTCTCACATCAATATTTGCGTCTAGAGCCTTTACATTCAGGGCTCTCTGAAAACAGCAGTGGCGCTGAAGTTGCCTGTGAATGTGGAGTTGGTGGCATGTGAAACCCGCATGTGGAGCATTTGTTTGTGTGGGATGCTCTACCAGATTCATTCCTAGATAATGCACTCAAAGGGCACAAAGCATAGAGTGTGAAAACTGAGTTTCCTTGAGAGCTGCTTGGAAGCCTGATGGTGTGTGAAGTTAGTGAGCCACATGGAGTTGTTCTCTCACAAGAACCACTCGGCTGATCCTTCTTCAATATGCCCTTCACCAACATGCAGTGTTTCCTTGATTGAATTAGCTCTCACACCAATATTTGCATCTAGAGCCTTTAAATTGAGGTCTATCTGAAAACGGCTGTGGCGCTGTAGTTGCCTGAGAATGTGGAGTTGGTGGCATGTGAAACCCGCATGTGGAGCATTCGTTTGTGTTTGATGCTCACCAAGTTTCATTTCAGTCCTAGGCACTCAAAGGGCACTAAGCATAGAGTGTGAAAACTGAGTTTCCTTGAGAGCTGCTTGGAAGCCTGATGGTGTGTGAAGTTAGTGAGCCAAATGGAGTTGTTCTCCCACAAGAACCACTCGGCTGATCCTTCTTCAATATGCCCTTCACCAACATGCAGTGTTTCCTTGATTGAATTAGCTCTCACACCAATATTTGCGTCTAGAGCCTTTGCATTGAGGGCTATGTGAAAACGGCTGTGGCGCTGAAGTTGCCTGTGAATGTGGAGTTGGTGGCATGTGAAACCCGCATGTGGAGGATTCGTTTGTGTGGGATGTTCTACTAGTTTCATTTTAGTCCTAGGCACTCAAAGTGCACTAAGCATAGAGTGTGAAAACTAAGTTTCCTTGAGAGCTGCTTGGAAGCCTGATGGTGTGTGAAGTTAGTGAGCCAAATGGAGTTCTTCTCCCACAAGAACCACTTGGCTGATCCTTCTTCAATATGCCCTTCACCAACATGCAGTGTTTCCTTGATTGAATTAGCTCTCACACCAATATTTGCGTCTAGAGCCTTTGCATTGAGGGCTATGTGAAAACGGCTGTGGCGCTGAAGTTGCCTGTGAATGTGGAGTTGGTGGCATGTGAAACCCGCATGTGGAGCATTCGTTTGTGTGGGATGCTCTACCAGGTTCATTTCTAGATAATGCACTCAAAGGGCACTAAGCATAGAGTGTGAAAACTGAGTTTCCTTGAGAGCTGCTTGGAAGCCTGATGGTGTGTGAAGTTAGTGAGCCAAATGGAGTTGTTCTCCCACAAGAACCACTCGGCTGATCCTTCTTCAATATGCCCTTCACCAACATGCAGTGTTTCCTTGATTGAATTAGCTCTCACACCAATATTTGCGTCTAGAGCCTTTGCATTGAGGGCTATCTGAAAACGGCTGTGGCGCTGAAGTTGCCTGAGAATGTGGAGTTGGTGGCATGTGAAACCCGCATGTGGAGCATTCGTTTGTGTGGGATGCTCACCAAGCTTCATTTCAGTCCTAGGCACTCAAAGGGCACTAAGCATAGAGTGTGAAAACTGAGTTTCCTTGAGAGCTGCTTGGAAGCCTGATGGTGTGTGAAGTTAGTGAGCCAAATGGAGTTGTTCTCCCACAAGAACCACTCGGCTGATCCTTCTTCAATATGCCCTTCACCAACATGCAGTGTTTCCTTGATTGAATTAGCTCTCACACCAATATTTGCGTCTAGAGCCTTTGCATTGAGGGCTATCTGCAAACGGCTGTGGCGCTGAAGTTGCCTGAGAATGTGGAGTTGGTGGCATGTGAAACCCGCATGTGGAGCATTCGTTTGTGTGGGATGCTCTACCAAGTTTATTTCTAGATAATGCGCTCAAAGGGCACTAAGCATAGAGTGTGAAAACTGAGTTTCCTTGAGAGCTGCTTGGAAGCCTGATGGTGTGTGAAGTTAGTGAGCCAAATGGAGTTGTTCTCCCACAAGAACCACTCGGCTGATCCTTCTTCAATATGCCCTTCACCAACATGCAGTGTTTCCTTGATTGAATTAGCTCTCACACCAATATTTGCGTCTAGAGCCTTTGCATTGAGGGCTATCTGAAAACGGCTGTGGCGCTGAAGTTGCCTGAGAATGTGGAGTTTTTGGCATGTGAAACCCGCATGTGGAGCATTCGTTTGTGTGGGATGCTCTACCAGGTTTATTTTAGTCCTAGGCACTCAAAGGGCACTAAGCATAGAGTGTGAAAACTGAGTTTCCTTGAGAGCTGCTTGGAAGCCTGATGGTGTGTGAAGTTAGTGAGCCACATGGAGTTGTTCTCCCACAAGAACCACTCGGCTGATCCTTCTTCAATATGCCCTTCACCAACATGCAGTGTTTCCTTGATTGAATTAGCTCTCACACAAATACTTGCGTCTAGAGCCTTTGCATTGAGGGCTATCTGAAAACGGCAGTGGCGCTGAAATTGCCTGAGAATGTGGAGTTGGTGGCATGTGAAACCCGCATGTGCAGCATTCGTTTGTGTGGGATGCTCTACCAAGTTTATTTCTAGATAATGCACTCAAAGGGCACTAAGCATAGAGTGTGAAAACTGAGTTTCCTTGAGAGCTGCTTGGAAGCCTGATGGTGTGTGAAGTTAGTGAGCCAAATGGAGTTGTTCTCCCACAAGAACCACTCGGCTGATCCTTCTTCAATATGCCCTTCACCAACATGCAGTGTTTCCTTGATTGAATTAGCTCTCACACAAATACTTGCGTCTAGAGCCTTTGCATTGAGGGCTATCTGAAAACGGCAGTGGCGCTGAAATTGCCTGTGAATGTGGAGTTGGTGGCATGTGAAACCCGCATGTGGAGCATTCGTTTGTGTGGGATGCGCTACCATGTTCTTTCCTAGATAATGCACTCAAAGGGTACTAAGCATAGAGTGTGAAAACTGAGTTTCCTTGAGAGCTGCTTGGAAGCCTGATGGTGTGTGAAGTTAGTGAGCCAAATGGAGTTGTTCTCCCGCAAAAACCACCCGGCTGATCCTTCTTCAATATGCCCTTCACCAACATGCAGTGTTTCCTTGATTGAATTAGCTCTCACACCAATATTTGCGTCTAGGGCCTTTGCATTGAGGGCTATCTGAAAACGGCTGTGGCGCTGAAGTTGCCTGTGAATGTGGAGTTGGTGGCATGTGAAACCCGCATGTGGAGCATTCGTTTGTGTGGGATGCTCTACCAAGTTTATTTCTAGATAATGCACTCAAAGGGCACTAAGCATAGAGTGTGAAAACTGAGGTTTCTGGAGAGCTGCTTGGAAGCCTGATGGTGTGTGAAGTTAGTGAGCCAAATGGAGTTGTTCTCCCACAAGAACCACTCGGCTGATCCTTCTTCAATATGCCCTTCACCAACATGCAGTGTTTCCTTGATTGAATTAGCTCTCACACCATTATTTGCGTCTAGAGCCTTTGCATTGAGGGCTATCTGAAAACGGCTGTGGCGCAGAAGTTGCCTGTGAATGTGGAGTTGGTGGCATGTGAAACCCGCATGTGGAGCATTCGTTTGTGTGGGATGCTCTACCAAGTTTATTTCTAGATAATGCGCTCAAAGGGCACTAAGCATAGAGTGTGAAAACTGAGTTTCCTTGAGAGCTGCTTGGAAGCCTGATGGTGTGTGAAGTTAGTGAGCCAAATGGAGTTGTTCTCCCACAAGAACCACTCGGCTGATCCTTCTTCAATATGCCCTTCACCAACATGCAGTGTTTCCTTGATTGAATTAGCTCTCACACCAATATTTGCGTCTAGAGCCTTTGCATTGAGGGCTATCTGAAAACGGCTGTGGCGCTGAAGTTGCCTGAGAATGTGGAGTTTTTGGCATGTGAAACCCGCATGTGGAGCATTCGTTTGTGTGGGATGCTCTACCAAGTTTATTTCTAGATAATGCACTCAAAGGGCACTAAGCATAGAGTGTGAAAACTGAGTTTCCTTGAGAGCTGCTTGGAAGCCTGATGGTGTGTGAAGTTAGTGAGCCAAATGGAGTTGTTCTCCCACAAGAACCACTCGGCTGATCCTTCTTCAATATGCCCTTCACCAACATGCAGTGTTTCCTTGATTGAATTAGCTCTCACACAAATACTTGCGTCTAGAGCCTTTGCATTGAGGGCTATCTGAAAACGGCAGTGGCGCTGAAATTGCCTGTGAATGTGGAGTTGGTGGCATGTGAAACCCGCATGTGGAGCATTCATTTGTGTGGGATGCGCTACCATGTTCTTTCCTAGATAATGCACTCAAAGGGTACTAAGCATAGAGTGTGAAAACTGAGTTTCCTTGAGAGCTGCTTGGAAGCCTGATGGTGTGTGAAGTTAGTGAGCCAAATGGAGTTGTTCTCCCGCAAAAACCACCCGGCTGATCCTTCTTCAATATGCCCTTCACCAACATGCAGTGTTTCCTTGATTGAATTAGCTCTCACACCAATATTTGCGTCTAGGGCCTTTGCATTGAGGGCTATCTGAAAACGGCTGTGGCGCTGAAGTTGCCTGTGAATGTGGAGTTGGTGGCATGTGAAACCCGCATGTGGAGCATTCGTTTGTGTGGGATGCTCTACCAAGTTTATTTCTAGATAATGCACTCAAAGGGCACTAAGCATAGAGTGTGAAAACTGAGGTTTCTGGAGAGCTGCTTGGAAGCCTGATGGTGTGTGAAGTTAGTGAGCCAAATGGAGTTGTTCTCCCACAAGAACCACTCGGCTGATCCTTCTTCAATATGCCCTTCACCAACATGCAGTGTTTCCTTGATTGAATTAGCTCTCACACCATTATTTGCGTCTAGAGCCTTTGCATTGAGGGCTATCTGAAAACGGCTGTGGCGCTGAAGTTGCCTGTGAATGTGGAGTTGGTGGCATGTGAAACCCGCATGTGGAGCATTCGTTTGTGTGGGATGCTCTACCAAGTTTATTTCTAGATAATGCACTCAAAGGGCACTAAGCATAGAGTGTGAAAACTGAGGTTTCTGGAGAGCTGCTTGGAAGCCTGATGGTGTGTGAAGTTAGTGAGCCAAATGGAGTTGTTCTCCCACAAGAACCACTCGGCTGATCCTTCTTCAATATGCCCTTCACCAACATGCAGTGTTTCCTTGATAGAATTAGCTCTCACACCATTATTTGCGTCTAGGGCCTTTGCATTGAGGGCTATCTGAAAACGGCTGTGGCGCTGAAGTTGCCTGAGAATGTGGAGTTGGTGGCATGTGAAACCCGCATGTGGAGCATTCGTTTGTGTGGGATGCTCTACCAAATTTATTTCTAGATAATGCACTCAAAGGGCACTAAGGATAGAGTGTGAAAACTGAGTTTCCTTGAGAGCTGCTTGGAAGCCTGATGGTGTGTGAAGTTAGTGAGCCACATGGAGTTGTTCTCCCACAAGAACCACTCGGCTGATCCTTCTTCAATATGCCCTTCACCAACATGCAGTGTTTCCTTGATTGAATTAGCTCTCACACCAATATTTGCGTCTAGAGCCTTTGCATTGAGGGCTATCTGAAAATGGCTGTGTCGCTGAAGTTGCCTGAGAATGTGGAGTTGGTGGCATGTGAAACCCGCATGTGGAGCATTCGTTTGTGTGGGATGCTCTACCAGGTTTATTTTAGTCCTAGGCACTCAAAGGGCACTAAGCATAGAGTGTGAAAACTGAGTTTCCTTGAGAGCAGCTTGGAAGCCTGATGGTGTGTGAAGTTAGTGAGCCAAATGGAGTTGTTCTCCCACAAGAACCACTCGGCTGATCCTTCTTCAATATGCCCTTCACCAACATGCAGTGTTTCCTTGATTGAATTAGCTCTCACACCAATATTTGCGTCTAGAGCCTTTGCATTGAGGGCTATCTGCAAACGGCTGTGGCGCTGAAGTTGCCTGAGAATGTGGAGTTGGTGGCATGTGAAACCCGCATGTGGAGCATTCGTTTGTGTGGGATGCTCTACCAAGTTTATTTCTAGATAATGCGCTCAAAGGGCACTAAGCATAGAGTGTGAAAACTGAGTTTCCTTGAGAGCTGCTTGGAAGCCTGATGGTGTGTGAAGTTAGTGAGCCAAATGGAGTTGTTCTCCCACAAGAACCACTCGGCTGATCCTTCTTCAATATGCCCTTCACCAACATGCAGTGTTTCCTTGATTGAATTAGCTCTCACACCAATATTTGCGTCTAGAGCCTTTGCATTGAGGGCTATCTGAAAACGGCTGTGGCGCTGAAGTTGCCTGAGAATGTGGAGTTTTTGGCATGTGAAACCCGCATGTGGAGCATTCGTTTGTGTGGGATGCTCTACCAGGTTTATTTTAGTCCTAGGCACTCAAAGGGCACTAAGCATAGAGTGTGAAAACTGAGTTTCCTTGAGAGCTGCTTGGAAGCCTGATGGTGTGTGAAGTTAGTGAGCCAAATGGAGTTGTTCTCCCACAAGAACCACTCGGCTGATCCTTCTTCAATATGCCCTTCACCAACATGCAGTGTTTCCTTGATTGAATTAGCTCTCACACAAATACTTGCGTCTAGAGCCTTTGCATTGAGGGCTATCTGAAAACGGCAGTGGCGCTGAAATTGCCTGTGAATGTGGAGTTGGTGGCATGTGAAACCCGCATGTGGAGCATTCGTTTGTGTGGGATGCTCTACCAGGTTCATTCCTAGATAATGCACTCAAAGGGCACTAAGGATAGAGTGTGAAAACTGAGTTTCCTTGAGAGCTGCTTGGAAGCCTGATGATGTGTGAAGTTAGTGAGCCAAATGGACTTATTCTCAAACAAGAACCACTCGGCTGATCCTTCTTCAATATGCCCTTCACCAACATGCAGTGTTTCCTTGATTGAATTAGCTCTCACACCAATATTTGCGTCTAGAGCCTTTGCATTGAGGGCTATCTGAAAACGGCTGTGGCGCAGAAGTTGCCTGTGAATGTGGAGTTGGTGGCATGTGAAACCCGCATGTGGAGCATTCGTTTGTGTGGGATGCTCTACCAAATTTATTTCTAGATAATGCACTCAAAGGGCACTAAGGATAGAGTGTGAAAACTGAGTTTCCTTGAGAGCTGCTTGGAAATCTGATGGTGTGTGAAGTTAGTGAGCCACATGCAGTTGTTCTCCCACAAGAACCACTCGGCTGATCCTTCTTCAATATGCCCTTCACCAACATGCAGTGTTTCCTTGATTGAATTAGCTCTCACACCAATATTTGCGTCTAGAGCCTTTGCATTGAGGGCTATCTGAAAATGGCTGTGGCGCTGAAGTTGCCTGAGAATGTGGAGTTGGTGGCATGTGAAACCCGCATGTGGAGCATTCGTTTGTGTGGGATGCTCTACCAGGTTTATTTTAGTCCTAGGCACTCAAAGGGCACTAAGCATAGAGTGTGAAAACTGAGTTTCCTTGAGAGCTGCTTGGAAGCCTGATGGTGTGTGAAGTTAGTGAGCCAAATGGAATTGTTCTCCCACAAGAACCACTCGGCTGATCCTTCTTCAATATGCCCTTCACCAACATGCAGTGTTTCCTTGATTGAATTAGCTCTCACACCAATATTTGCATTTAGAGCCTTTGCATTGAGGGCTATCTGAAAACGGCTGTGGCGCTGAAGTTGCCTGTGAATGTGGAGTTGGTGGCATGTGAAACGCGCATGTGGAGCATTCGTTTGTGTGGGATGCTCTACCAGGTTCATTCCTAGATGATGCACTCAAAGGGCACTAAGCATAGAGTGTGAAAACTGAGTTTCCTTGAGAGCTGCTTGGAAGCCTGGTGGTGTGTGAAGTTAGTGAGCCACATGGAGTTGTTCTCCCACAAGAACCACTCGGCTGATCCTTCTTCAATACGCCCTTCACCAATATGCAGTGTTTCCTTGATTGAATTAGCTCTCACACCAATATTTGCATCTAGAGCCTTTGCATTGAGGGCTATGTGAAAACGCCTGTGGCGCTGAAGTTGCCTGAGAATGTGGAGTTGGTGGCATGTGAAACCCGCATGTGGAGCATTCGTTTGTGTTTGATGCTCACCAAGTTTCATTTCAGTCCTAGGCACTCAAAGGGCACTAAGCATAGAGTGTGAAAACTGAGTTTCCTTTAGAGCTGCTTGGAAACCTGATGGTGTGTGAAGTTAGTGAGCCAAATGGTGTTGTTCTCCCACAAGAACCACTCGGCTGATCCTTCTTCAATATGCCCTTCACCAACATGCAGTGTTTCCTTGATTGAATTAGCTCTCACACCAATATTTGCGTCTAGAGCCTTTACATTGAGGGCTATCTGAAAACGGCTGTGGCGCTGACGTTGCCTGTGAATGTGGAGTTGGTGGCATGTGAAACCCGCATGTGGAGCATTCGTTTGTGTGGGATGCTCTACCAGGTTCATTTCTAGATAATGCACTCAGAGAGCACTAAGCATAGAGTGTGAAAACTGAGTTTCCTTGAGAGCTGCTTGGAAGCCTGATGGTGTGTGAAGTTAGTGAGCCAAATGGAGTTGTTCTCCCACAAGAACCACTCGGCTGATCCTTCTTCAATATGCCCTTCACCAACATGCAGTGTTTCCTTGATTGAATTAGCTCTCACACCAATATTTGCGTCTAGTGCCTTTGCATTGAGGGCTATCTGAAAACGGCTGTGGCGCTGAAGTTGCCTGAGAATGTGGAGTTGGTGGCATGTGAAACCCACATGTGGAGCATTCGTTTGTGTGGGATGCTCACCAAGCTTCATTTCACTCCTAGGTACTCAAAGGACACTAAGCATAGAGTGTGAAAACTGAGTTTTCTTGAGAGCTGCTTAGAAGCCTGATGGTGTGTGAAGTTAGTGAGCCAAATGGAGTTGTTCTCCCACAAGAACCACTCGGCTGATCCTTCTTCAATATGCCCTTCACCAACATGCAGTGTTTCCTTGATTGAATTAGCTCTCACATCAATATTTGCGTCTAGAGCCTTTGCATTGAGGGCTATCTGAAAACGGCTGTGGCGCTGAAGTTGCCTGTGAATGTGGAGTTGGTGGCATGTGAAACCCGCATGTGCAGCAATCATTTGTGTGGGATGCTCACCAAGTTTATTTCAGTCATATTCACTCAAAGGGCACTAAGCATAGAGTGTGAAAACTGAGTTTCCTTGAGAGCTGCTTGGAAGCCTGATGGTGTGTGAAGTTAGTGAGCCAAATGGAGTTCTTCTCCCACAAGAACCACTCGGCTGATCCTTCTTCAATATGCCCTTCACCAATATGCAGTGTTTCCTTGATTGAATTAGCTCTCACACCAATATTTGCGTCCAGAGCCATTGCATTGAGGGCTCTCTGAAAACGGCTGTGGCGCTGAAGTTGCCTGAGAATGTGGAGTTGGTGGCATGTGAAACCCGCATGTGGAGCATTCGTTTGTGTGGGATGCTCTACCAGGTTCATTCCTAGATAATGCACTAAAGGGCATTAAGCATAGAGTGTGAAAACTGAGTTTCCTTGAGAGCTGCTTGGAAGCCTGATGGTGTGTGAAGTTAGTGAGCCAAATGGAGTTGTTCTCCCACAAGAACCACTCGGCTGATCCTTCTTCAATATGCCCTTCACCAACATGCAGTGTTTCCTTGATTGAATTAGCTCTCACACCAATATTTGTGTCTAGAGCCTTTGCATTGAGGGCTATCTGAAAACGGCTGTGGCGCTGAAGTTGCCTGTGAATGTGGAGTTGGTGGCATGTGAAACCCACATGTGGAGCATTCGTTTGTGTGGGATGCTCTACCAGGTTCATTTCTAGATAATGCACTCAAAGGGCACTAAGCATAGAGTGTGAAAACTGAGTTTCCTTGAGAGCTGCTTGGAAGCCTGATGGTGTGCGAAGTTAGTGAGCCAAATGGAGTTGTTCTCCCACAAGAACCACTCGGCTGATCCTTCTTCAATATGCCCTTCACCAACATGCAGTGTTTCCTTGATTGAATTAGCTCTCACACCAATATTTGCGTCTAGAGCCTTTGCATTGAGGGCTATCTGAAAACGGCTGTGGCGCTGAAGTTGCCTGAGAATGTGGAGTTGGTGGCATGTGAAACCCGCATGTGGAGCATTCGTTTGTGTGGGATGCTCTACCAGGTTCATTTCAGTCCTAGGCACTCAAAGGGCACTAAGCATAGAGTGTGAAAACTGAGTTTCCTTGAGAGCTGCTTGGAAGCCTGATGGTGTGTGAAGTTAGTGAGCCAAATGGAGTTGTTCTCCCACAAGAACCACTCGGCTGATCCTTCTACAATATACCCTTCACCAACATGCAGTGTTTCCTTGATTGAAATAGCTCTCACACCAATATTTGCGTCTAGAGCCTTTGCATTGAGGGCTATCTGAAAATGGCTGTGGCGCTGAAGTTGCCTGAGAATGTGGAGTTGGTGTCAAGTGAAACCCGCATGTGGAGCATTCGTTTGTGTGGGATGCTCACCAAGTTTCATTCCTAGATAATGCACTAAAGGGCACTAAGCATAGAGTGTGAAAACTGAGTTTCCTTGAGAGCTGCTTGGAAGTCTGATGGTGTGTGAAGTTAGTGAGCCAAATGGAGTTGTTCTCCCACAAGAACCACTCGGCTGATCCTTCTTCATTATGCCCTTCACCAACATGCAGTGTTTCCTTGATTGAAACAGCTCTCACACCAATATTTGCGTCCAGAGCCTTTGCATTGAGGGCTATCTGAAAACGGCTTTGGCGCTGAAGTTGCCTGTGAATGTGGAGTTGGTGGCATGTGGAACCCGCATGTGGAGCATTCGTTTGTGTGGGATGCTCACCAAGTTTCATTTCAGTCCTAGGCACTCAACGGGCACTAAACATAGAGTGTGAAAACTGAGTTTCCTTGAGAGATGCTTGGAAGCCTGATGGTGTGTGAAGTTTGTGAGGCAAATGGAGTTGTTCTCCCACAAGAACCACTCAGCTGATCCTTCTTCAATATTCCCTTCACCAACATGCAGTGTTTCCTTGATTGAATTAGCTCTCACACCAATATTTGCGTCCAGAGCCTTTGCATTGAGGGCTATCTGAAAACGGCTTTGGCGCTGACGTTGCCTGTGAATGTGAAGTTGGTGGCATGTGAAACCCGCATGTGGAGCATTCGTTTGTGTGGGATGCTCTACTAGTTTTATATTAGTCCTAGGCACTTAAAGGGCATTAAGCATAGAGTGTCAAAAACTGAGTTTCCTTGAGAGCTGCTTTGAAGCCTGATGGTGTGTGAAGTTCGTGAGGCAAATGGAGTTGTTCTCCCACAAGAACCACTCGGCTGATCCTTCTTCAATATGCCCTTCACCAACATGCAGTGTTTCCTTGATTGAATTAGCTCTCACACCAATATTTGCGTCCAGATCTTTGCATTGAGGGCTATCTGAAAACGGCTGTGGCGCTGAAGTTGCCTGTGAATGTGGAGTTGGTGGCATGTGAAACCCGCATGTGGAGCATTCGTTTGTGTGGGATGCTCTGCCAGGTTCATTTCTAGATAATGCACTCAAAGGGCACTAAGCATAGAGTGTGAAAACTGAGTTTCCTTGAGAGCTGCTTGGAAGCCTGATGGTGTGTGAAGTTAGTAAGCCAAATGGAGTTGTTCCCCCACAAGAACCACTCGGCTGATCCCTCTTCAATATGCCCTTCACCAACATGCAGTGTTTCCTTGATTGAATTAGCTCTCACACCAATATTTGCGTCTAGAGCCTTTGCATTGAGGGCTATCTGAAAACGGCTGTGGCGCTGAAGTTGCCTGTGAATGTGGAGTTGGTGGCATGTGAAACCCGCATGTGGAGCATTCGTTTGTGTGGGATGCTAACAAACATCATTTCAGTCCTAGGCACTCAAAGGGCACTAAGCATAGAGTGTGAAAACTGAGTTTCCTTGAGAGCTGCTTGGAAGCCTGATGGTGTGTGAAGTCAGTGAGCCAAATGGAGTTGTTCTCCCACAAGAACCACTCGGATGCTCCTTCTTCAATATGCCCTTCACCAACATGCAGTGTTTCCTTGATTGAATTAGCTCTCACACCAATATTTGCGTCTAGAGCCTTTGCATTGAGGGCTATCTGAAAATGGCTGTGGCGCTGAAGTTGCCTGAGAATGTGGAGTTGGTGGCAAGTGAAACCCGCATGTGGAGCATTCGTTTGTGTGGGATGCTCACCAAGCTTCATTTCAGTCCTAGGCACTCAAAGGGCACTAAGCATAGAGTGTGAAAACTGAGTTTCCTGGAGAGCTGCTTGGAAGCCTGATGGTGTGTGAAGTTAGTGAGCCAAATGGAGTTGTTCTTCCACAAGAACCACTCGGCTGATCCTTCTTCATTATGCCCTTCACCAACATGCAGTGTTTCCTTGATTGAAACAGCTCTCACACCAATATTTGCGTCCAGAGCCTTTGCATTGAGGGCTATCTGAAAACGGCTTTGGCGCTGAAGTTGCCTGTGAATGTGGAGTTGGTGGCATGTGGAACCCGCATGTGGAGCATTCGTTTGAGTGGGATGCTCACCAAGTTTCATTTCAGTCCTAGGCAGTCAACGGGCACTAAGCATAGAGTGTGAAAACTGAGTTTCCTTGAGAGCTGCTTGAAAGCCTGATGGTGTGTGAAGTCAGTGAGCCAAATGGAGTTGTTCTCCCACAAGAACCACTCGGCTGATCCTTCTTCAATATGCCCTTCACCAACATGCAGTGTTTCCTTGATTGAATTAGCTCTCACACCAATATTTGCGTCCAGAGCCATTGCATTGAGGGCTATCTGAAAACGGCTGTGGCGCTGAAGTTGCCTGTGAATGTGGAGTTGGTGGCATGTGAAACCCGCATGTGGAGCATTTGATTTGTGGGATGCTCTACCAGGTTCTTTCCTAGATAATGCACTCAAAGGGCACTAAGCATAGAGTGTGAAAACTGAGTTTCCTTGAGAGCTGCTTGAAAGCCTGATGGTGTGTGAAGTCAGTGAGCCAAATGGAGTTGTTCTCCCACAAGACCCACTCGGCTGATCCTTCTTCAATATGCCCTTCACCAACATGCAGTGTTTCCTTGATTGAATTAGCTCTCACACCAATATTTGCGTCTAGAGCCTTTGCATTGAGGGCTATCTGAAAACGGCTGTGGCGCTGAAGTTGCCTGAGAATGTGGAGTTGGTGGCATGTGAAACCCGCATGTGGAGCATTCGTTTGAGTGGGATGCTCACCAAGATTCATTTCAGTCCTAGGCACTCAAAGGGCACTAAGCATAGAGTGTGAAAACTGAGTATCCTTGATAGCTGCTTGGAAGCCTGATGGTGTGTGAAGTTAGTGAGCCAAATGGAGTTGTTCTCCCACAAGAACCACTCGGCTGATCCTTCTTCAATATGCCCTTCACCAACATGCAGTGTTTCCTTGATTGAAATAGCTCTCACACCAATATTTGCGTCTAGAGCCTTTGCATTGAGGGCTATCTGAAAACGGCTGTGGCGCTGAAGTTGCCTGTGAATGTGGAGTTGGTGGCATGTGAAACCCGCATGTGGAGCATTCGTTTGTGTGGGATGCTCACCAAGGATCATTCGAGTTCAAGGCACTCAAAGGGCACTAAGCATAGAGTGTGAAAACTAAGTTTCCTTGAGAGCTGCTTGTAAGCCTGATGGTGTGTGAAGTTAGTGAGCCAAATGGAGTTGTTCTCTCACAGGAACCACTCGGCTGATCCTTCTTCAATATGCCTTTCACCAACATGCATTGTTTCCTTGATTGAATTAGCTCTCACACCAATATTTGCGTCTAGAGCCTTTGCATTGAGGGCTATCTGAAAACGGCTGTGGCGCTGAAGTTGCCTGTGAATGTGGAGTTGGTGGCATGTGAAACCCGCATGTGGAGCATTCGTTTGTGTCGGATGCTCACCAAGCTTCATTTCAGTCCTAGGCACTCAAAGGGCACTAAGCATAGAGTGTGAAAACTGAGTTTCCTTGAGAGCTGCTTGGAAGCCTGATGGTGTGTGAAGTTAGTGAGCCAAATGGAGTTGTTCTCCCACAAGAACCACTCGGCTGATCCTTCTTCAATATGCCCTTCACCAACATGCAGTGTTTCCTTGATTGAATTAGCTCTCACACCAATATTTGCATCTAGAGCCTTTGCATTGAGGGCTATCTGAAAACGGCTGTGGCGCTGAAGTTGCCTGTGAATGTGGAGTTGGTGGCATGTGAAACCCGCATGTGGAGCATTCGTTTGTGTGGGATGCTCTACCAGGTTTATTTCTACATAATGCACTCAAAGGGCACTAAGCCTAGAGTGTGAAAACTGAGTTTCCTTGAGAGCTGCTTGGAAGCCTGATGGTGTGTGAAGTTAGTGAGCCAAATGGAGTTGTTCTTCCACAAGAACCACTCGGCTGATCCTTCTTCAATATGCCCTTCACCAACAGGCTGTGTTTCCTTGATTGAATTAGCTCTCACACCAATATTTGCGTCTAGAGCCTTTGCATTGAGGGCTATCTGAAAACGGCTGTGGCGCTGAGGTTGCCTGAGAATGTGGAGTTGGTGGCACGTGAAACCCGCATGTGCAGCATTGATTTGTGTGGGATGCTCGACCAAGCTTCATTTCAGTCCTAGGCACTCAAAGGGCACTAAGCCCAGAGTGTGAAAACTGAGTTTCCTTGAGAGCTGCTTGGAAGCCTGATGGTGTGTGAAGTTAGTGAGCCAAATGGACTTATTCTCAAACAAGAACCACTCAGCTGATCCTTCTTCAATATGCCCTTCACCAACATGCAGTGTTTCCTTGATTGAATTAGCTCTCACACCAATATTTGCGTCTAGAGCCTTTGCATTGAGGGCTATCTGAAAATGGCTGTGGCGCTGAAGTTGCCTGAGAATGTGGAGTTGGTGGCATGTGAAACCCGCATGTGGAGCATTCGTTTGTGTGGGATGCTCTACCAAGTTCATTTCTAGATAATGCACTCAAAGGGCACTAAGCATAGAGTGTGAAAACTGAGTTTCCTTGAGAGCTGCTTGGAAGCCTGATGGTGTGTGAAGTTAGTGAGCCAAATGGAGTTGTTCTCCCACAAGAACCACTCGGCTGATCCTTCTTCAATATGCCCTTCACCAACATGCAGTGTTTCCTTGATTGAATTAGCTCTCACACCAATATTTGCGTCTAGAGCCTTTGCATTGAGGGCTCTCTGAAAACGGCTGTGGCGCTGAAGTTGCAAGAGAATGTGAAGTTTTTAACATGTGAAACCCGCATGTGGAGCATTCGTTTGTGTGGGATGCTCACCAAGTTTCATTTCAGTTGTAGGCACTCAAAGGGCAGTAAGGATAGAGTGTGAAAACTGAGTTTCCTTGAGAGCTGCTTGGAAGCCTGATGGTGTGTGAAGTTAGTGAGCCAAATGGAGTTGTTCTCCCACAAGAACCACTCGGCTGATCCGTCTTCAATATGCCCTTCACCAACATGCAGTGTTTCCTTGATTGAATTAGCTCTCACACCAATATTTGCGTCTAGAGCCTTTGCATTGAGGGCTATCTAAAAACGGCTGTGGCGCTGAAGTTGCCTGAGAATGTGGAGTTGGTGGCATGTGAAACCTGCATGTAGAGCATTTGTTTGTGTGGGATGCTCACCAAGCTTCATTTCAGTCCTAGGCACTCAAAGGGCACTAAGCATAGAGTGTGAAAACTAAGTTTCCTTGAGAGCTGTTTGGAAGCCTGATGGTGTGTGAAGTTAGTGAGCCAAATGGAGTTGTTCTCTCACAAGAACCACTCGGCTGATCCTTCTTCAATATGCCTTTCACCAACATGCATTGTTTCCTTGATTGAATTAGCTCTCACACCAATATTTGCATCTAGAGCCTTTGCATTGAGGGCTATCCGAAAACGGCTGTGGCGCTGAAGATGCCTGAGAATGTGGAGTTGGTGGCATGTGAAACCCGCATGTGGAGCATTCGTTTGTGTGGGATGCTCACGAAGTATCATTCCAGTTCAAGGCACTCAAAGGGCACTAAGCATAGAGTGTGAAAACTGAGTTTCCTTGAGAGCTGCTTGGAAGCCTGATGGTGTGTGACGTTAGTGAGCCAAATGGAGTTGTTCTCCCACAAGAACCACTCGGCTGATCCTTCTTCAATAAGCCCTTCACCAACATGCAGTGTTTCCTTGATTGAATTAGCTCTCACACCAATATTTGCATCTAGAGCCTTTGCATTGAGGGCTATCTGAAAACGGCTGTGGCGCTGAAGTTGCCTGTGAATGTGGAGTTGGTGGCATGTGAAACCCGCATTTGCAGCATTCGTTTGTGTGGGATGCTCTACCAGGTTCATTCCTAGATAATGCACTCAAAGGGCACTAAGCATAGAGTGTGAAAACTGAGTTTCCTTGAGAGCTGCTTGGAAGCCTGATGGTGTGTGAAGTTAGTGAGCCAAATGGAGTTGTTCTCCCACAAGAACCACTCGGCTGATCCTTCTTCAATATGCCCTTCACCAACATGCAGTGTTTCCTTGATTGAATTAGCTCTCACACCAATATTTGCGTCTAGAGCCTTTGCATTGAGGGCTATCTGAAAACGGCTGTGGTGCTGAAGTTGCCTGAGAATGTGGAGTTGGTGGCATGTGAAACCCGCATGTGGAGCATTCATTTGTGTGGGATGCTCTACCAGGTTCATTCCTAGATAATGCACTCAAAGGGCACTAAGCATAGAGTGTGAAAACTGAGTTTCCTTGAGAGCTGCTTGGAAGCCTGATGGTGTGTGAAGTTAGTGAGCCAAATGGAGTTGTTCTCCCACGAGAACCACTCGGCTGATCCTTCTTCAATATGCCCTTCACCAACATGCAGTGTTTCCTTGATTGAATTAGCTCTCACACCAATATTTGCGTCTAGAGCCTTTGCATTGAGGGCTATCTGAAAACGGCTGTGGCGCTGAAGTTGCCTGTGAATGTGGAGTTGGTGGCATGTGAAACCCGCATGTGGAGCATTCGTTTGTGTGGGATGCTCACAAAGAATCATTTCAGTCCTAGGCACTTAAAGGGCACTAAGCATAGAGTGTGAAAACTGAGCTTCCTTGAGAGCTGCTTGAAAGCCTGGTGGTGTGTGAAGTCAGTGAGCCAAATGGAGTTGTTCTCCCACAAGAACCACTCTGCTAATCTTTCTTCAATATGCCCTTCACCAACATGCAGTGTTTCCTTGATTGAATTAGCTCTCACACCAATATTTGCGTCTAGAGCCTTTGCATTGAGGGCTATCTGAAAACGGCTGTGGCGCTGAAGTTGCCTGTGAATGTGGAGTTGGTGGCATGTGAAACCCGCTTGTGGAGCATTCGTTTGTGTGGGATGCTCACCAAGCTTCATTTCAGTCCTAGGCACTCAAAGGGCACTAAGCCTAGAGTGTGAAAACTGAGTTTCCTTGAGAGTTGCTTGGAAGCCTGATGGTGTGTGAAGTCAGTGAGCCAAATGGTGTTGTTCTCCCACAAAAACCACTCGGCTGATCCTTCTTTAATATGCCCTTCACCAACATGCAGTGTTTCCTTGATTGAATTATCTCTCACACCAATATTTGCGTCTAGAGCCTTTGCATTGAGGGCTATCCGAAAATGGCTGTGGCGCTGAAGTTGCCTGTGAATGTGGAGTTGGTGGCATGTGAAACCCGCATGTGGAGCATTCGTTTGTGTGGGATGCTCACGAAGGATCATTCCAGTTCAAGGCACTCAAAGGGCACTAAGCATAGAGTGTGAAAACTAAGTTTCCTTGAGAGCTGCTTGGAAGCCTGATGGTGTGTGAAGTTAGTGAGCCAAATGGAGTTGTTCTCTCACAAGAACCACTCGGCTGATCCTTTTTCAATATGCCTTTCACGAACATGCATTGTTTCCTTGATTGAATTAGCTCTCACACCAATATTTGCATCTAGAGCCTTTGCATTGAGGGCTATCTGAAAACGGCTGTGGCGCTGAAGTTGCCTGTGAATGTGGAGTTGGTGTCATGGGAAACCCGCATGTGGAGCATTCGTTTGTGTCGGATGATCACCAAGCTTCATTTCAGTCCTAGGCACTCAAAGGGCACTAAGCATAGAGTGTGAAAACTGAGTTTCCTTGAGAGCTGCTTGGAAGCCTGATGGTGTGTGAAGTCAGTGAGCCAAATGGAGTTGTTCTCCCACCAGAACCACTCGGCTAATCCTTCTTCAATATGCCCTTCACGAACATAAATTGTTTCCTTGATTGAAATAGCTCTCACACCAATATTTGCGTCCAGAACCTTTGCATTGAGGGCTATCTGAAAACGGCTGTGGCGCTGAAGTTGCCTGTGAATGTGGTGTTGGTGGCATGTGAAACCCGCATGTGGAGCATTCGTTTGTGTGGGATGCTCACCAAGCATCATTTCAGTCCTAGGCACTCAAAGGGCACTAAGCATAGAGTGTGAAAACTGAGCTTCCTTGAGAGCTGCTAGAAAGCCTGATGGTGTGTGAAGTCAGTGAGCCAAATGGAGTTGTTCTCCCACAAGAACCACTCGGCTGATCTTTCTTCAATATGCCCTTCACCAACATGCAGTGTTTCCTTGATTGAATTAGCTCTCACACCAATATTTGCGTCTGGAGCCTTTGCATTGAGGGCTATCTGAAAACGGCTGTGGCGCTGAAGTTGCCTGAGAATGTGGAGTTGGTGGCATGTGAAACCCGCATGTGGAGCATTCGTTTGTGTGGGATGCTCGACCAGGTTCATTTCTAGATAATGCACTCAAAGGGCACTAAGCATAGAGTGTGAAAACTGAGTTTCCTTGAGAGCTGCTTGGAAGCCTGATGGTGTGTGAAGTTAGTGAACCAAATGGAGTTGTTCTCCCACAAGAACCACTCGACTGATCCTTCTTCAATATGCCCTTCACCCACATAAAGTGTCTCCTTTATTGAATTAGCTCTCACACCAATATTTGCGTCTAGAGCCTTTGCATTGAGGGCTATCTGAAAACGGCTGTGGCGCTGAAGTTGCCTGTGAATGTGGAGTTGGTGGCATGTGAAACCCGCATGTGGAGCATTCGTTTGTGTGGGATGCTCAAGAAGGATCATTCCAGTTCAAGGCACTCAAAGGGCACTAAGCATAGAGTGTGAAAACTAAGTTTCATTGAGAGCTGCTTGGAAGCCTGATGGTGTGTGAAGTTAGTGAGCCAAATGGAGTTGTTCTCTCACAAGAACCACTCGGCTGATCCTTCTTCAATATGCCTTTCACCAACATGCATTGTTTCCTTGATTGAATTAGCTCTCACACCAATATTTGCATCTAGAGCCTTTGCATTGAGGGCTATCTGAAAACGGCTGTGGCGCTGAAGTTGCCTGTGAATGTGGAGTTGGTGGCATGTGAAACCCGCATGTGGAGCATTCGTTTGTGTGGGATGCTCTACCAGGTTCATTCCTAGATAATGCACTCAAAGGGCACTAAGCATAGAGTGTGAAAACTGAGTTTCCTTGAGAGCTGCTTGGAAGCCTGATGGTGTGTGAAGTTAGTGAGCCAAATGGAGTTGTTCTCTCACAAGAACCACTCGGCTGATCCTTCTTCAATATGCCCTTCACCAACATGCAGTGTTTCCTTGATTGAATTAGCTCTCACACCAATATTTGCGTCTAGAGCCTTTGCATTGAGGGCTATCTGAAAACGGCTGTGGCGCTGAAGTTGCCTGTGAATGTGGAGTTGGTGTCATGTGAAACCCGCATGTGGAGCATTCGTTTGTGTTTGATGCTCACGAAGCATCATTTCAGTCCTAGGCACTTAAAGGGCACTAAGCATAGAGTGTGAAAACTGAGCTTCCTTGAGAGCTGCTTGAAAGCCTGATGGTGTGTGAAGTCAGTGAGCCAAATGGAGTTGTTCTCCCACAAGAACCACTCGGCTAATCTTTCTTCAATATGCCCTTCACCAACATGCAGTGTTTCCTTGATTGAATTAGCTCTCACACCAATATTTGCGTCTAGAGCCTTTGCATTGAGGGCTATCTGAAAACGGCTGTGGCGCTGAAGTTGCCTGAGAATGTGGAGTTGGTGGCATGTGAAACCCGCATGTGGAGCATTCGTTTGTGTGGGATGCTCTACCAGGTTCATTTCTAGATAATGCACTCAAAGGGCACTAAGCATAGAGTGTGAAAACTGAGTTTCCTTGAGAGCTGCTTGGAAGCCTGATGGTGTGTGAAGTTATTGAACCAAATGGAGTTGTTCTCCCACAAAAACTACTCGGCTGATCCTTCTTCAATATGCCCTTCACCAACATGAAGTGTTTCCTTGATTGAAATAGCTCTCACACCAATATTTGCGTCTAGAGCCTTTGCATTGAGGGCTATCTGAAAACGGCTTTGGCGCTGAAGTTGCCTGAGAATGTGGAGTTGGTGGCATGTGAAACCCGCATGTGGAGCATTCGTTTGTGTGGGATGCTCACCAAGCTTCATTTCAGTCCTAGGCACTCAAAGGGCACTAAGCATAGAGTGTGAAAACTGAGTTTCCTTGAGAGCTGCTTGGAAGCCTGATGCTGTGTGATGTTAGTGAGCCAAATGGAGTTGTTCTCCCACAAGAACCACTCGACTGATCCTTCTTCAATATGCCCTTCACCCACATAAAGTGTTTCCTTGATTGAATTAGCTCTCACACCAATATTTGCGTCTAGAGCCTTTGCATTGAGGGCTATCTGAAAACGGCTGTGGCGCTGAAGTTGCCTGTGAATGTGGAGTTGGTGGCATGTGAAACCCGCATGTGGAGCATTCGTTTGTGTGGGATGCACACGTAGGATCATTCCAGTTCAAGGCACTCAATGGGCACTAAGCATAGAGTGTGAAAACTAAGTTTCCTTGAGAGCTGCTTGGAAGCCTGATGGTGTGTGAAGTTAGTGAGACTAATGGAGTTGTTCTCTCACAAGAACCACTCTGCTGATCCTTCTTCAATATGCCTTTCACCAACATGCAGTGTTTCCTTGATTGAATTAGCTCTCACACCAATATTTGCGTCTAGAGCCTTTGCATTGAGGGCTATCTGAAAACGGCTGTGGCGCTGAAGTTGCCTGTGAATGTGGAGTTGGTGTCATGTGAAACCCGCATGTGGAGCATTCGTTTGTGTCGGATGCTCACCAAGCTTCATTTCAGTCCTAGGCACTCAAAGGGCACTAAGCATAGAGTGTGAAAACTGAGTTTCCTTGAGAGCTGCTTGGAAGCCTGATGGTGTGTGAAGTTAGTGAGCCAAATGGAGTTGTTCTCCCACAAGAACCACTCAGCTTATCCTTCTTCAATATGCCCTTCACCAACATGCAGTGTTTCCTTGATTGAATTAGCTCTCACACCAATATTTGCGTCTAGAGCCTTTGCATTGAGGGCTATCTGAAAATGGTAGAGGCGCTGAAGTTGCCTGAGAATGTGGAGTTGGTGGCATGTGAAACCCGCATATGGAGCATTCGTTTGTGTGGGATGCTCTACCAGGTTCTTTTCTAGATAATGCACTCAAAGTGCACTAAGCATAGAGTGTGAAAACTGAGTTTCCTGGAGAGCTCCTCTGAAGCCTGATGGTGTGTGAAGTTAGTGAGCCAAATGGAGTTGTTCTCCCACAAGAACCACTCGGCTGATCCTTCTTCAATATGCCTTTCACCAACATGAAGTGTTTCCTTGATTGAATTAGCTCTCACACCAATATTTGCATCTAGAGCCTTTGCATTGAGGGCTATCCGAAAACGGCTGTGGCGCTGAAGTTGCCTGTGAATGTGGAGTTGGTGTCATGTGAAACCCGCATGTGGAGCATTCGTTTGTGTGGGATGCTCACCAAGCTTCATTTCAGTCCTAGGCACTCAAAGGGCACTAAGCATAGAGTGTGAAAACTGAGTTTCCTTGAGAGCTGCTTGGAAGCCTGATGGTGTGTGAAGTTAGTGAGCCAAATGGAGTTACTCTCCCACAAGAACCACTCGGCTGATCCTTCTTCAATATGCCCTTCACCAACAGGCTGTGTTTCCTTGATTGAATTAGCTCTCAGAACAATACTTGCATCTAGAGCCTTTGCATTGAGGGCTCTCTGAAAACGGCTTTGGCGCTGAAGTTGCCTGTGAATGTGGAGTTGGTGGCATGTGAAACCCGCATGTGGAGCATTCGTTTGTGTGGGATGCTCTACCAAGCTTCATTTCAGTCCTAGGCACTCAAAGGGCACTAAGCATAGAGTGTGAAAACTGAGTTTCCTTGAGAGCTGCTTGGAAGCCTGATGGTGTGTGAAGTTAGTGAGCCAAATGGAGTTATTCTCCAACAAGAACCACTCGGCTGATCCTTCTTCAATATGCCCTTCACCAACATGCAGTGCTTCCTTGATTGAATTAGCTCTCACACCAATATTTGCGTCTAAAGCCTTTGCATTGAGGGCTATCTGAAAACGGCTGTGGCGCTGAAGTTGCCTGAGAATGTGGAGTTGGTGGCATGTGAAACCCGCATGTGGAGCATTCGTTTGTGTGGGATGCTCTACCAGGTTCATTCCTAGATAATGCACTCAAAGGGCACTAAGCCTAGAGTGTGAAAACTGAGTTTCCTTGAGAGCTGCTTGGAAGCCTGATGGTGTGTGAAGTTAGTGAGCCAAATGGAGTTGTTCTCCCACAAGAACCACTCGGCTGATCCTTCTTCAATATGCCCTTCACCAACATGCAGTGTTTCCTTGATTGAATTAGCTCTCACACCAATATTTGCACCTAGAGCCTTTGCATTGAGGGCTATCTGAAAACGGCTGTGGCGCTGAAGTTGCCTGTGAATGTGGAGTTGGTGGCATGTGAAACCCGCATGTGGAGCATTCGTTTGTGCGGGATGCTCTACCAGGTTCATTTCTAGATAATGCACTCAAAGGGCACTAAGCATAGAGTGTGAAAACTGAGTTTCCTTGAGAGCTGCTTGGAAGCCTGATGGTGTGTGAAGTTAGTGAGCCAAATGGAGTTGTTCTCTCACAAGAACCACTCGGCTTATCCTTCTTCAATATGCCCTTCACCAACATGCATTGTTTCCTTGATTGAATTAGCTCTCACACCAATATTTGCGTCTAGAGCCTTTGCATTGAGGGCTATCTGAAAACGGCTGTGGCGCTGAAGTTGCCTGTGAATGTGGAGTTGGTGGCATGTGAAACCCGCATGTGGAGCATTTGTTTCTGTGGGATGCTCTACCAGGTTCATTCCTAGATAATACACTCAAAAGGGCACTAAGCATAGAGTGTGAAAATTGAGTTTCCTTGAGAGCTGCTTGGAAGCCTGATGGTGTGTGAAGTTAGTGAGCCAAATGGAGTTGTTCTCCCACAAGAACCACTCGGCTGATCCTTCTTCAATATGCCCTTCACCAACATGCAGTGTTTCCTTGATTGAATTAGCTCTCACACCAATATTTGCGTCTAAAGCCTTTGCATTGAGGGCTATCTGAAAACGGCTGTGGCGCTGAAGTTGCCTGAGAATGTGGAGTTGGTGGCATGTGAAACCCGCATGTGGAGCATTCGTTTGTGTGGGATGCTCTACCAGGTTCATTCCTAGATAATTCACTCAAAGGGCACTAAGCATAGAGTGTGAAAACTGGGTTTCCTTTAGAACTGCTTGGAAGCCTGATGGTGTGTGAAGTTAGTGAGCCAAATGGAGTTGTTCTC
>NW_026697921.1:0-48294 GCF_030435755.1 Ochotona princeps | reverse complement strand
GCAAAGGCTCTAGACGCAAATATTGGTGTGAGAGCTAATTCAATCAGAGAAACACTGCATGTTGGTGAAGGGCATATTGAAGAAGGATCAGCCGAGTGGTTCTTGTGGGAGAACAACTCCATTTGGCTCACTAACTTCACACACCATCAGGCTTCCAAGCAGCTCTCAATGGAAACTCAGTTTTCACACTCTATGCTTAGTACTCTTTGCATGGGAAGGACTGAAATGAATCTTGGTCAGCATCCCACAAAAACGAATGCTCCACATGCGGTTTCACATGCCACCAACTCCACATTCACAGGCAACTTCAGCGCCACAGCCGTTTTCAGATAGCCCTCAATGCAAAGGCTCTAGACACAAATATTGGTGTGAGAGCTAATTCAATCAAGGAAACACTGCATGTTGGTGAAGGGCATATTGAAGAAGGATCAGCCGAGTGGTTCTTGTGGGAGAACAACTCCATTTGGCTCACTAACTTCACACACCATCAGGCTTCCAAGCAGCTCTCAAGGAAACTCAGTTTTCACACTCTATGCTTAGTGCCCTTTGAGTGCATTATCTAGGAATGAACCTGGTAGAGCATCCCACACGAACGAATGCTCCACATGCGGGTTTCACATGCCACCAACTCCACATTCACAGGCAACTTCAGCGCCACAGCCGTTTTCAGATAGCCCTCAATGCAAAGGCTCTAGACGCAAATATTGGTGTGAGGAGCTAATTCAATCAAGGAAACACTGCATGTTGGTGAAGGGCATATTGAAGAAGGATCAGCCGAGTGGTTCTTGTGGAGAGAACAACTCCATTTGGCTTACTAACTTCACACACCATCAGGCTTCCAAGCAGCTCTCAAGGAAACTCAGTTTTCACACTCTATGTTTAGTGCCCTTTGAGTGCATTATCTAGGAATGAACCTGGTAGAGCATCCCACACAAACGAATGCTCCACATGCGGGTTTCACATGCCACCAACTCCACATTCACAGGCAACTTCAGCGCCACAGCCGTTTTCAGATAGCCCTCAATGCAAAGGCTCTAGACGCAAATATTGGTGTGAGAGCTAATTCAATCAAGGAAACACTGCATGTTGGTGAAGGGCATATTGAAGAAGGATCAGCCGAGTGGTTCTTGTGGAGAACAACTCCATTTGGCTCACTAACTTCACACACCATCAGGCTTCCAAGCAGCTCTCAAGGAAACTCAGTTTTCACACTCTATGCTTAGTGCCCTTTGTGTGCCTAGGACTGAAATGAAGCTTGGTCTGCATGCCACACAAACGAATGCTCCACATGCGGGTTTCACATGCCACCAACTCCACATTCACAGGCAACTTCAGCGCCACAGCCGTTTTCAGATAGCCCTCAATGCAAAGGCTCTAGACGCAAATATTGGTGTGAGAGCTAATTCAATCAAGGAAACACTGCATGTTGGTGAAGGGCATATTGAAGAAGGATCAGCCGAGTGGTTCTTGTGGGAGAACAACTCCATTTGGCTCACTAACTTCACACACCATCAGGCTTCCAAGCAGCTCTCAAGGAAACTCAGTTTTCACACTCTATGCTTAGTGCCCTTTGAGTGCATGATCTAGGAATGAACTTGGTAGAGCATCCCACACAAACGAATGCTCCACATGCGGGTTTCACATGCCACCAACTCCACATTCACAGGCAACTTCAGCGCCACAGCCGTTTTCAGATAGCCCTCAATGCAAAGGCTCTAGACGCAAATATTGGTGTGAGAGCTAATTCAATCAAGGAAACACTGCATGTTGGTGAAGGGGCACATTGAAGAAGGATCAGCCCGAGTGGTTCTTGTGGGAGAACAACTCCATTTGGCTCACTAACTTCACACACCATCAGGCTTCCAAGCAGCTCTCAAGGAAACTCTGTTTTCACACTCTATGCTTAGTGCCCTTTGTGTGCCTAGGACTGAAATGAAGCTTGGTCAGCATCCCACACAAACGAATGCTCCACATGCGGGTTTCACATGCCACCAACTCCACATTCACAGGCAACTGCAGCGCCACAGCCGTTTTCAGATAGCCCTCAATGCAAAGGCTCTAGACGCAAATATTGGTGTGAGAGCTAATTCAATCAAGGAAACACTGCATGTTGGTGAAGGGCATATTGAAGAAGGATCAGCCGAGTAGTTCTTGTGGGAGAACAACTCCATTTGGGCTCACTAACTTCACACACCATCAGGCTTCCAAGCAGCTCTCAAGGAAACTCAGTTTTCCACACTCTATGCTTAGTGCCCTTTGAGTGCATTATCTAGGAATGAACCTGGTTAGAGCATCCCACACAAACGAATGCTTCACATGCGGGTTTCACATGCCACCAACTCCACATTCACAGTCAACTTCAGAGCCACAGCCGTTTTCAGATAGCCCTCAATGTAAAGGCTCTAGACGCAAATATTGGTGTGAGAGCTAATTCAATCAAGGAAACACTGCATGTTGGTGAAGGGCATATTGAAGAAGGATCAGCCGAGTGGTTCTTGTGGGAGAACAACTCCATTTGGCTCACTAACTTCACACACCATCAGTCCTTCCAAGCAGCTCTCAAGGAAACTCAGTTTTCACACTCTATGCTTAGTGCCCTTTGAGTGCATTATCTAGGAATGAACCTGGTAGAGCATCCCACACAAACGAATGCTCCACATGCGGTTTCACATGCCACCAACTCCACATTCACAGGCAACTTCAGCGCCACAGCCGTTTTCAGATAGCCCTCAATGCAAAGGCTCTAGACGCAAATATTGGTGTGAGAGCTAATTCAATCAAGGAAACACTGCATGTTGGTGAAGGGCATATTGAAGAAGGATCAGCCGAGTGGTTCTTGTGGGAGAACAACTCCATTTGGCTCACTAACTTCACACACCATCAGGCTTCCAAGCAGCTCTCAAGGAACTCAGTTTTCACACTCTATGCTTAGTGCCCTTTGTGTTCCTAGGACTGAAATGAAGCTTGGTCAGCATCCCCACACAAACGCATGCTCCACATGCGGGTTTCACATGCCACCAACTCCACATTCACAGGCAACTTCAGCGCCACAGCCGTTTTCAGATAGCCCTCAATGCAAAGGCTCTAGACGCAAATATTGGTGTGAGAGCTAATTCAATCAAGGAAACACTGCATGTTGGTGAAGGGCATATTGAAGAAGGATCAGCCGAGTGGTTCTTGTGGGAGAACAACTCCATTTGGCTGACTAACTTCACACACCATCAGGCTTCCAAGCAGCTCTCAAGGAAACTCAGTTTTCACACTCTATGCTTAGTGCCCTTTGACTGCATTATCTAGGAATGAACCTGGTAGAGCATCCCACACAAACGAATGCTCCACATGCGGGTTTCACATGCCACCAACTCCACATTCACAGGCAACTTCAGCGCCACTGCCGTTTTCAGATAGCCCTCAATGCAAAGGCTCTAGACGCAAATATTGGTGTGAGAGCTAATTCAATCAAGGAAACACTGCATGTTGGTGAAGGGCATATTGAAGAAGATCAGCCGAGTGGTTCTTGTGGGAGAACAACTCCATTTGGCTCACTAACTTCACACACCATCAGGCTTCCAAGCAGCTCTCAAGGAAACTCAGTTTTCACACTCTATGCTTAGTGCACTTTGAGTGCATTATCTAGGAATGAACCTGGTAGAGCATCCCACACAAACGAATGCTCCACATTGCGGGATTCACATGCAACCAACTCCACATTCACAGGCAACTTCAGCGCCACAGCCGTTTTCAGATAGCCCTCAATGCAAAGGCTCTAGACGCAAATATTGGTGTGAGAGCTAATTCAATCAAGGAAACACTGCATGTTGGTGAAGGGCATATTGAAGAAGGATCAGCCGAGTGGTTCTTGTGGGAGAACAACTCCATTTGGCTCGCTAACTTCACACACCATCAGGCTTCCAAGCAGCTCTCAAGGAAACTCAGTTTTCACACTCTATGCTTAGTGCCCTTTGAGTGCATTATCTAGGAATGAACCTGGTAGAGCATCCCACACAAACGAATGCTCCACATGCGGGTTTCACATGCCACCAACTCCACATTCACAGGCAACTTCAGTGCCACAGCCGTTTTCAGATAGCCCTCAATGTAAAGGCTCTAGACGCAAATATTGGGTGTGAGAGCTAATTCAATCAAGGGAAACACTGCATGTTGGTGAAGGGCATATTGAAAGAAGGATCAGCTGAGTGGTTCTTGTGGGAGAAACAACTCCATTTGGCTCACTAACTTCACACACCATCAGGCTTCCAAGCAGCTCTCAAGGAAACTCAATTTGACACTCTATGCTTAGTGCCCTTTGAGTGCACTTATCTAGGAATGAACCTGGTAGAGCATGCCACACAAACGAATGCTCCACATGCGGGTCACATGCCGCCAACTCCACATTCACAGGCAACTTCAGCGCCACAGCCGTTTTCAGATAGCCCTCAATGCAAAGGCTCTAGACGCAAATATTGGTGTGAGAGCTAATTCAATCAAGAAACACTGCATGCTGGTGAAGGGGCATATTGAAGAAGGATCAGCCGAGTGGTTCTTGTGGGAGAACAACTCCATTTGGCTCACTAACTTCACACACCATCAGGCTTCCAGCAGCTCTCAAGGAAACTCAGTTTTCACACTCTATGCTTAGTGCCTCCTTTGTGTGCCTAGGACTGAAAAGAAGCTTGGTCTGGCATCCCACACAACGAATGCTCCACATGCGGGGTTTCACATGCCACCAACTCCACATTCACAGGCAACTTCAGCGCCACAGCCGTTTTCAGATAGCCCTCAATGCAAAGGCTCTAGACGCAAATATTGGTGTGAGAGCTAATTCAATCAGAGAAAACACTGCATGTTGGTGAAGGGCATATTGAAGAAGGATCAGCCGAGGTGGTTCTTGTGGAGAACAACTCCATTTGGCTCACTAACTTCACACACCATCAGGCTTCCAAGCAGCTCTCAAGGAAACTCAGTTTTCACACTCTATGCTTAGTGCTCTTTGTGTGCCTAGGACTGAAATGAAGCTTGGTCATCATCCCACACAAACGAATGCTCCACATGCGGGTTTCACATGCCACCAACTCCACATTCACAGGCAACTTCAGCGCCACAGCCGTTTTCAGATGGCCCTCAATGCAAAGGCTCTAGACGCAAATATTGGTGTGAGAGCTAATTCAATCAAGGAAACACTGCATGTTGGTGAAGGGCATATTGAAGAAGGATCAGCCGAGTGGTTCTTGTGGGAGAACAACTCCATTTGGCTCACTAACTTCACACACCATCAGGCTTCCAAGCAGCTCTCAAGGAAACTCAGTTTTCACACTCTATGCTTAGTGCCCTTTGAGTGCATTATCTAGGAATGAACCTGGTAGAGCATCCCACACAAACGAATGCTCCACATGCGGGTTTCACATGCCACCAACTCCACATTCACAGGCAACTTCAGCGCCACAGCCATTTTCAGATAGCCCTCAATGCAAAGGCTCTAGACGCAAATATTGTGTGTGAGAGCTAATTCAATCAAGAAACACTGCATGTTATTTAAGGGCATATTGAAGAAGGATCAGCCGAGTGGTTCTTGTGGAGAACAACTCCATTTGGCTCACTAACTTCACACACCATCAGGCTTCCAAGCAGCTCTCAAGGAAACTCAGTTTTCACACTCTATGCTTAGTGCCCTTTGTATGGCTAGGACTGAAATGAAGCTTGGTCAGCATCCCACACAAACGAATGCTCCACATGCGGGTTTCACATGCCACCAACTCCACATTCCACAGGCAACTTCAGCGCCACAGCCGTTTTCAGATAGCCCTCAATGCAAAGGCTCTAGACGCAAATATTGGTGTGAGAGCTAATTCAATCAAGGAAACACTGCATGTTGGTGAAGGGCATATTGAAGAAGGATCAGCCGAGTGGTTCTTGTGGGAGAACAACTCCATTTGGCTCACTAACTTCACACACCATCAGGCTTCCAAGCAGCTCTCAAGAAACTCAGTTTTCACACTCTATGCTTAGTGCCCTTTGAGTGCATTATCTAGGAATGAACCTGGTAGGAGCATCCCACACAAACGAATGCTCCACATGCGGGTTTCACATGCCACCAACTCCACATTCACAGGCAACTTCAGCGCCACAGCCGTTTTCAGATAGCCCTCAATGCAAAGGCTCTAGACGCAAATATTGGTGTGAGAGCTAATTCAATCAAGGAAACACTGCATGTTGGTGAAGGGCATATTGAAGAAGGATCAGCCGAGTGGTTCTTGTGGGAGAACAACTCCATTTGGCTCACTAACTTCACACACCATCAGGCTTCCAAGCAGCTCTCAAGGAAACTCAGTTTTCACACTCTATGCTTAGTACTCTTTGCATGGGAAGGACTGAAATGAATCTTGGTCAGCATCCCACACAAACGAATGCTCCACATGCGGGATTCACATGCCACCAACTCCACATTCACAGGCAACTTCAGCGCCACAGCCGTTTTCAGATAGCCCTCAATGCAAAGGCTCTAGACGCAAATATTGGTGTGAGAGCTAATTCAATCAGAGAAACACTGCATGTTGGTGAAGGGCATATTGAAGAAGGATCAGCCGAGTGGTTCTTGTGGCGAAGAACAACTACCATTTGGCTCACTAACTTCACACACCATCAGGCTTCCAAGCAGCTCTCAAGGAAACTCAGTTTTCACACTCTATGCTTAGTGCCCTTTGTGCCCTTTGAGTGCATTATCTAGGAATGAACCTGGTAGAGCATCCCACACAAACGAATGCTCCACATGCGGGTTTCACATGCCACCAACTCCACATTCACAGGCAACTTCAGCGCCACAGCCGTTTTCAGATAGCCCTCAATGTAAAGGCTCTAGACGCAAATATTGGTGTGAGAGCTAATTCAATCAAGGAAACACTGCATGTTGGTGAAGGGCATATTGAAGAAGGATCAGCTGAGTGGTTCTTGTGGGAGAACAACTCCATTTGGCTCACTAACTTCACACACCATCAGGCTTCCAAGCAGCTCTCAAGGAAACTCAATTTGACACTCTATGCTTAGTGCCCTTTGAGTGCTTTATCTAGGAATGAACCTGGTAGAGCATGCCACACAAACGAATGCTCCACATGCGGGTCACATGCCGCCAACTCCACATTCACAGGCAACTTCAGCGCCACAGCCGTTTTCAGATAGCCCTCAATGCAAAGGCTCTAGACGCAAATATTGGTGTGAGAGCTAATTCAATCAAGGAAACACTGCATGTTGGTGAAGGGCATATTGAAGAAGGATCAGCCGAGTGGTTCTTGTGGGAGAACAACTCCATTTGGCTCACTAACTTCACACACCATCAGGCTTCCAAGCAGCTCTCAAGGAAACTCAGTTTTCACACTCTATGCTTAGTGCCCTTTGTGTGCCTAGGACTGAAAAGAAGCTTGGTCTGCATCCCACACAAACGAATGCTCCACATGCGTGTTTCACATGCCACCAACTCCACATTCACAGGCAACTTCAGCGCCACAGCCGTTTTCAGATAGCCCTCAATGCAAAGGCTCTAGACGCAAATATTGGTGTGAGAGCTAATTCAATCAAGGAAACACTGCATGTTGGTGAAGGGCATATTGAAGAAGGATCAGCCGAGTGGTTCTTGTGGGAGAACAACTCCATTTGGCTCACTAACTTCACACACCATCAGGCTTCCAAGCAGCTCTCAAGGAAACTCAGTTTTCACACTCTATGCTTAGTGCTCTTTGTGTGCCTAGGACTGAAATGAAGCTTGGTCATCATCCCACACAAACGAATGCTCCACATGCGGGTTTCACATGCCACCAACTCCACATTCACAGGCAACTTCAGCGCCACAGCCGTTTTCAGATGGCCCTCAATGCAAAGGCTCTAGACGCAAATATTGGTGTGAGAGCTAATTCAATCAAGGAAACACTGCATGTTGGTGAAGGGCATATTGAAGAAGGATCAGCCGAGTGGTTCTTGTGGGAGAACAACTCCATTTGGCTCACTAACTTCACACACCATCAGGCTTCCAAGCAGCTCTCAAGGAAACTCAGTTTTCACACTCTATGCTTAGTGCCCTTTGAGTGCATTATCTAGGAATGAACCTGGTAGAGCATCCCACACAAACGAATGCTCCACATGCGGGTTTCACATGCCACCAACTCCACATTCACAGGCAACTTCAGCGCCACAGCCATTTTCAGATAGCCCTCAATGCAAAGGCTCTAGACGCAAATATTGGTGTGAGAGCTAATTCAATCAAGGAAACACTGCATGTTATTTAAGGGCATATTGAAGAAGGATCAGCCGAGTGGTTCTTGTGGGAGAACAACTCCATTTGGCTCACTAACTTCACACACCATCAGGCTTCCAAGCAGCTCTCAAGGAAACTCAGTTTTCACACTCTATGCTTAGTGCCCTTTGTATGGCTAGGACTGAAATGAAGCTTGGTCAGCATCCCACACAAACGAATGCTCCACATGCGGGTTTCACATGCCACCAACTCCACATTCACAGGCAACTTCAGCGCCACAGCCGTTTTCAGATAGCCCTCAATGCAAAGGCTCTAGACGCAAATATTGGTGTGAGAGCTAATTCAATCAAGGAAACACTGCATGTTGGTGAAGGGCATATTGAAGAAGGATCAGCCGAGTGGTTCTTGTGGGAGAACAACTCCATTTGGCTCACTAACTTCACACACCATCAGGCTTCCAAGCAGCTCTCAAGGAAACTCAGTTTTCACACTCTATGCTTAGTGCCCTTTGAGTGCATTATCTAGGAATGAACCTGGTAGAGCATCCCACACAAACGAATGCTCCACATGCGGGTTTCACATGCCACCAACTCCACATTCACAGGCAACTTCAGCGCCACAGCCGTTTTCAGATAGCCCTCAATGCAAAGGCTCTAGACGCAAATATTGGTGTGAGAGCTAATTCAATCAGAGAAACACTGCATGTTGGTGAAGGGCATATTGAAGAAGGATCAGCCGAGTGGTTCTTGTGGGAGAACAACTCCATTTGGCTCACTAACTTCACACACCATCAGGCTTCCAAGCAGCTCTCAAGGAAACTCAGTTTTCACACTCTATGCTTAGTACTCTTTGCATGGGAAGGACTGAAATGAATCTTGGTCAGCATCCCACAAAAACGAATGCTCCACATGCGGGTTTCACATGCCACCAACTCCACATTCACAGGCAACTGCAGCGCCACAGCCGTTTTCAGATAGCCCTCAATGCAAAGGCTCTAGACACAAATATTGGTGTGAGAGCTAATTCAATCAGAGAAACACTGCATGTTGGTGAAGGGCATATTGAAGAAGGATCAGCCGAGTGGTTCTTGTGGGAGAACAACTCCATTTGGCTCACTAACTTCACACACCATCAGGCTTCCAAGCAGCTCTCAAGGAAACTCAGTTTTCACACTCTATGCTTAGTGCCCTTTGAGTGCATTATCTAGGAATGAACCTGGTAGAGCATCCCACACGAACGAATGCTCCACATGCGGGTTTCACATGCCACCAACTCCACATTCACAGGCAACTTCAGCGCCACAGCCGTTTTCAGATAGCCCTCAATGCAAAGGCTCTAGACGCAAATATTGGTGTGAGAGCTAATTCAATCAAGGAAACACTGCATGTTGGTGAAGGGCATATTGAAGAAGGATCAGCCGAGTGGTTCTTGTGGGAGAACAACTCCATTTGGCTTACTAACTTCACACACCATCAGGCTTCCAAGCAGCTCTCAAGGAAACTCAGTTTTCACACTCTATGCTTAGTGCCCTTTGAGTGCATTATCTAGGAATGAACCTGGTAGAGCATCCCACACAAACGAATGCTCCACATGCGGGTTTCACATGCCACCAACTACACATTCACAGGCAACTTCAGCGCCACAGCCGTTTTCAGATAGCCCACAATGCAAAGGCTCTAGACGCAAATATTGGTGTGAGAGCTAATTCAATCAAGGAAACACTGCATGTTGGTGAAGGGCATATTGAAGAAGGATCAGCCGAGTGGTTCTTGTGGGAGAACAACTCCATTTGGCTTACTAACTTCACACACCATCAGGCTTCCAAGCAGCTCTCAAGGAAACTCAGTTTTCACACTCTATGTTTAGTGCCCTTTGAGTGCATTATCTAGGAATGAACCTGGTAGAGCATCCCACACAAACGAATGCTCCACATGCGGGTTTCACATGCCACCAACTCCACATTCACAGGCAACTTCAGCGCCACAGCCGTTTTCAGATAGCCCTCAATGCAAAGGCTCTAGACGCAAATATTGGTGTGAGAGCTAATTCAATCAAGGAAACACTGCATGTTGGTGAAGGGCATATTGAAGAAGGATCAGCCGAGTGGTTCTTGTGGGAGAACAACTCCATTTGGCTCACTAACTTCACACACCATCAGGCTTCCAAGCAGCTCTCAAGGAAACTCAGTTTTCACACTCTATGCTTAGTGCCCTTTGTGTGCCTAGGACTGAAATGAAGCTTGGTCTGCATGCCACACAAACGAATGCTCCACATGCGGGTTTCACATGCCACCAACTCCACATTCACAGGCAACTTCAGCGCCACAGCCGTTTTCAGATAGCCCTCAATGCAAAGGCTCTAGACGCAAATATTGGTGTGAGAGCTAATTCAATCAAGGAAACACTGCATGTTGGTGAAGGGCATATTGAAGAAGGATCAGCCGAGTGGTTCTTGTGGGAGAACAACTCCATTTGGCTCACTAACTTCACACACCATCAGGCTTCCAAGCAGCTCTCAAGGAAACTCAGTTTTCACACTCTATGCTTAGTGCCCTTTGAGGGCATTATCTAGGAATGAACCTGGTAGAGCATCCCACACAAACGAATGCTCCACATGCGGGTTTCACATGCCACCAACTCCACATTCACAGGCAACTTCAGCGCCACAGCCGTTTTCAGATAGCCCTCAATGCAAAGGCTCTAGACGCAAATATTGGTGTGAGTGCTAATTCAATCAAGGAAACACTGCATGTTGGTGAAGGGCACATTGAAGAAGGATCAGCCGAGTGGTTCTTGTGGGAGAACAACTCCATTTGGCTCACTAACTTCACACACCATCAGGCTTCCAAGCAGCTCTCAAGGAAACTCTGTTTTCACACTCTATGCTTAGTGCCCTTTGTGTGCCTAGGACTGAAATGAAGCTTGGTCAGCATCCCACACAAACGAATGCTCCACATGCGGGTTTCACATGCCACCAACTCCACATTCACAGGCAACTGCAGCGCCACAGCCGTTTTCAGATAGCCCTCAATGCAAAGGCTCTAGACGCAAATATTGGTGTGAGAGCTAATTCAATCAAGGAAACACTGCATGTTGGTGAAGGGCATATTGAAGAAGGATCAGCCGAGTAGTTCTTGTGGGAGAACAACTCCATTTGGCTCACTAACTTCACACACCATCAGGCTTCCAAGCAGCTCTCAAGGAAACTCAGTTTTCACACTCTATGCTTAGTGCCCTTTGAGTGCATTATCTAGGAATGAACCTGGTAGAGCATCCCACACAAACGAATGCTTCACATGCGGGTTTCACATGCCACCAACTCCACATTCACAGTCAACTTCAGAGCCACAGCCGTTTTCAGATAGCCCTCAATGTAAAGGCTCTAGACGCAAATATTGGTGTGAGAGCTAATTCAATCAAGGAAACACTGCATGTTGGTGAAGGGCATATTGAAGAAGGATCAGCCGAGTGGTTCTTGTGGGAGAACAACTCCATTTGGCTCACTAACTTCACACACCATCAGTCTTCCAAGCAGCTCTCAAGGAAACTCAGTTTTCACACTCTATGCTTAGTGCCCTTTGAGTGCATTATCTAGGAATGAACCTGGTAGAGCATCCCACACAAACGAATGCTCCACATGCGGGTTTCACATGCCACCAACTCCACATTCACAGGCAACTTCAGCGCCACAGCCGTTTTCAGATAGCCCTCAATGCAAAGGCTCTAGACGCAAATATTGGTGTGAGAGCTAATTCAATCAAGGAAACACTGCATGTTGGTGAAGGGCATATTGAAGAAGGATCAGCCGAGTGGTTCTTGTGGGAGAACAACTCCATTTGGCTCACTAACTTCACACACCATCAGGCTTCCAAGCAGCTCTCAAGGAAACTCAGTTTTCACACTCTATGCTTAGTGCCCTTTGTGTGCCTAGGACTGAAATGAAGCTTGGTCAGCATCCCACACAAACGCATGCTCCACATGCGGGTTTCACATGCCACCAACTCCACATTCACAGGCAACTTCAGCGCCACAGCCGTTTTCAGATAGCCCTCAATGCAAAGGCTCTAGACGCAAATATTGGTGTGAGAGCTAATTCAATCAAGGAAACACTGCATGTTGGTGAAGGGCATATTGAAGAAGGATCAGCCGAGTGGTTCTTGTGGGAGAACAACTCCATTTGGCTGACTAACTTCACACACCATCAGGCTTCCAAGCAGCTCTCAAGGAAACTCAGTTTTCACACTCTATGCTTAGTGCCCTTTGAGTGCATTATCTAGGAATGAACCTGGTAGAGCATCCCACACAAACGAATGCTTCACATGCGGGTTTCACATGCCACCAACTCCACATTCACAGGCAACTTCAGCGCCACAGTCGTTTTCAGATAGCCCTCAATGCAAAGGCTCTAGACGCAAATATTGGTGTGAGAGCTAATTCAATCAAGGAAACACTGCATGTTGGTGAAGGGCATATTGAAGAAGGATCAGCCGAGTGGTTCTTGTGGGAGAACAACTCCATTTGGCTTACTAACTTCACACACCATCAGGCTTCCAAGCAGCTCTCAAGGAAACTCAGTTTTCACACTCTATGTTTAGTGCCCTTTGAGTGCATTATCTAGGAATGAACCTGGTAGAGCATCCCACACAAACGAATGCTCCACATGCGCGTTTCACATGCCACCAACTCCACATTCACAGGCAACTTCAGCGCCACAGCCGTTTTCAGATAGCCCTCAATGCAAAGGCTCTAGACGCAAATATTGGTGTGAGAGCTAATTCAATCAAGGAAACACTGCATGTTGGTGAAGGGCATATTGAAGAAGGATCAGCCGAGTGGTTCTTGTGGGAGAACAACTCCATTTGGCTCACTAACTTCACACACCATCAGGCTTCCAAGCAGCTCTCAAGGAAACTCAGTTTTCACACTCTATGCTTAGTGCCCTTTGTGTGCCTAGGACTGAAATGAAGCTTGGTCTGCATGCCACACAAACGAATGCTCCACATGCGGGTTTTACATGCCACCAACTCCACATTCACAGGCAACTTCAGCGCCACAGCCGTTTTCAGATAGCCCTCAATGCAAAGGCTCTAGACGCAAATATTGGTGTGAGAGCTAATTCAATCAAGGAAACACTGCATGTTGGTGAAGGGCATATTGAAGAAGGATCAGCCGAGTGGTTCTTGTGGGAGAACAACTCCATTTGGCTCACTAACTTCACACACCATCAGGCTTCCAAGCAGCTCTCAAGGAAACTCAGTTTTCACACTCTATGCTTAGTGCCCTTTGTGTGCCTAGGACTGAAATGAAGCTTGGTCAGCATCCCACACAAACACATGCTCCACATGCGGGTTTCACATGCCACCAACTCCACATTCACAGGCAACTTCAGCGCCACAGCCGTTTTCAGATAGCCCTCAATGCAACGGCTCTAGACGCAAATATTGGTGTGAGAGCTAATTCAATCAAGGAAACACTGCATGTTGGTGAAGGGCATATTGAAGAAGGATCAGCCGAGTGGTTCTTGTGGGAGAACAACTCCATTTGGCTCACTAACTTCACACACCATCAGGCTTCCAAGCAGCTCTCAAGGAAACTCAGTTTTCACACTCTATGCTTAGTGCCCTTTGAGTGCATTATCTAGGAATGAACCTGGTAGAGCATCCCACACAAACGAATGCTTCACATGCGGGTTTCACATGCCACCAACTCCACATTCACAGGCAACTTCAGCGCCACAGCCGTTTTCAGATAGCCCTCAATGCAAAGGCTCTAGACGCAAATATTGGTGTGAGAGCTAATTCAATCAAGGAAACACTGCATGTTGGTGAAGGGCATATTGAAGAAGGATCAGCCGAGTGGTTCTTGTGGGAGAACAACTCCATTTGGCTCACTAACTTCACACACCATCAGGCTTCCAAGCAGCTCTCAAGGAAACTCAGTTTTCACACTCTATGCTTAGTGCCCTTTGTATGGCTAGGACTGAAATGAAGCTTGGTCAGCATCCCACACAAACGAATGCTCCACATGCGGGTTTCACATGCCACCAACTCCACATTCACAGGCAACTTCAGCGCCACAGCCGTTTTCAGATAGCGCTCAATGCAAAGGCTCTAGACGCAAATATTGGTGTGAGAGCTAATTCAATCAAGGAAACACTGCATGTTGGTGAAGGGCATATTGAAGAAGGATCAGCCGAGTGGTTCTTGTGGGAGAACAACTCCATTTGGCTCACTAACTTCACACACCATCAGGCTTCCAAGCAGCTCTCAAGGAAACTCAGTTTTCACACTCTATGCTTAGTGCCCTTTGAGTGCATTATCTAGGAATGAACCTGGTAGAGCATCCCACACAAACGAATGCTCCACATGCGGGTTTCACATGCCACCAACTCCACATTCACAGGCAACTTCAGCGCCACAGCCGTTTTCAGATAGCCCTCAATGCAAAGGCTCTAGACGCAAATATTGGTGTGAGAGCTAATTCAATCAAGGAAACACTGCATGTTGGTGAAGGGCATATTGAAGAAGGATCAGCCGAGTGGTTCTTGTGGGAGAACAACTCCATTTGGCTCACTAACTTCACACACCATCAGGCTTCCAAGCAGCTCTCAAGGAAACTCAGTTTTCACACTCTATGCTTAGTACTCTTTGCATGGGAAGGACTGAAATGAATCTTGGTCAGCATCCCACAAAAACGAATGCTCCACATGCGGGTTTCACATGCCACCAACTCCACATTCACAGGCAACTTCAGCGCCACAGCCGTTTTCAGATAGCCCTCAATGCAAAGGCTCTAGACGCAAATATTGGTGTGAGAGCTAATTCAATCAGAGAAACACTGCATGTTGGTCAAGGGCATATTGAAGAAGGATCAGCCGAGTGGTTCTTGTGGGAGAACAACTCCATTTGGCTGACTAACTTCACACACCATCAGGCTTCCAAGCAGCTCTCAAGGAAACTCAGTTTTCACACTCTATGCTTAGTGCCCTTTGAGTGCATTATCTAGGAATGAACCTGGTAGAGCATCCCACACAAACGAATGCTCCACATGCGGGTTTCACATGCCACCAACTCCACATTCACAGGCAACTTCAGCGCCACAGCCGTTTTCAGATAGCCCTCAATGCAAAGGCTCTAGACGCAAATATTGGTGTGAGAGCTAATTCAATCAAGGAAACACTGCATGTTGGTGAAGGGCATATTGAAGAAGGATCAGCCGAGTGGTTCTTGTGGGAGAACAACTCCATTTGGCTTACTAACTTCACACACCATCAGGCTTCCAAGCAGCTCTCAAGGAAACTCAGTTTTCACACTCTATGCTTAGTGCCCTTTGAGTGCATTATCTAGGAATGAACCTGGTAGAGCATCCCACACAAACGAATGCTCCACATGCGGGTTTCACATGCCACCAACTCCACATTCACAGGCAACTTCAGCGCCACAGCCGTTTTCAGATAGCCCACAATGCAAAGGCTCTAGACGCAAATATTGGTGTGAGAGCTAATTCAATCAAGGAAACACTGCATGTTGGTGAAGGGCATATTGAAGAAGGATCAGCCGAGTGGTTCTTGTGGGAGAACAACTCCATTTGGCTTACTAACTTCACACACCATCAGGCTTCCAAGCAGCTCTCAAGGAAACTCAGTTTTCACACTCTATGTTTAGTGCCCTTTGAGTGCATTATCTAGGAATGAACCTGGTAGAGCATCCCACACAAACGAATGCTCCACATGCGGGTTTCACATGCCACCAACTCCACATTCACAGGCAACTTCAGCGCCACAGCCGTTTTCAGATAGCCCTCAATGCAAAGGCTCTAGACGCAAATATTGGTGTGAGAGCTAATTCAATCAAGGAAACACTGCATGTTGGTGAAGGGCATATTGAAGAAGGATCAGCCGAGTGGTTCTTGTGGGAGAACAACTCCATTTGGCTCACTAACTTCACACACCATCAGGCTTCCAAGCAGCTCTCAAGGAAACTCAGTTTTCACACTCTATGCTTAGTGCCCTTTGTGTGCCTAGGACTGAAATGAAGCTTGGTCTGCATGCCACACAAACGAATGCTCCACATGCGGGTTTCACATGCCACCAACTCCACATTCACAGGCAACTTCAGCGCCACAGCCGTTTTCAGATAGCCCTCAATGCAAAGGCTCTAGACGCAAATATTGGTGTGAGAGCTAATTCAATCAAGGAAACACTGCATGTTGGTGAAGGGCATATTGAAGAAGGATCAGCCGAGTGGTTCTTGTGGGAGAACAACTCCATTTGGCTCACTAACTTCACACACCATCAGGCTTCCAAGCAGCTCTCAAGGAAACTCAGTTTTCACACTCTATGCTTAGTGCCCTTTGAGTGCATTATCTAGGAATGAACCTGGTAGAGCATCCCACACAAACGAATGCTCCACATGCGGGTTTCACATGCCACCAACTCCACATTCACAGGCAACTTCAGCGCCACAGCCGTTTTCAGATAGCCCTCAATGCAAAGGCTCTAGACGCAAATATTGGTGTGAGACCTAATTCAATCAAGGAAACACTGCATGTTGGTGAAGGGCACATTGAAGAAGGATCAGCCGAGTGGTTCTTGTGGGAGAACAACTCCATTTGGCTCACTAACTTCACACACCATCAGGCTTCCAAGCAGCTCTCAAGGAAACTCTGTTTTCACACTCTATGCTTAGTGCCCTTTGTGTGCCTAGGACTGAAATGAAGCTTGGTCAGCATCCCACACAAACGAATGCTCCACATGCGGGTTTCACATGCCACCAACTCCACATTCACAGGCAACTGCAGCGCCACAGCCGTTTTCAGATAGCCCTCAATGCAAAGGCTCTAGACGCAAATATTGGTGTGAGAGCTAATTCAATCAAGGAAACACTGCATGTTGGTGAAGGGCATATTGAAGAAGGATCAGCCGAGTAGTTCTTGTGGGAGAACAACTCCATTTGGCTCACTAACTTCACACACCATCAGGCTTCCAAGCAGCTCTCAAGGAAACTCAGTTTTCACACTCTATGCTTAGTGCCCTTTGAGTGCATTATCTAGGAATGAACCTGGTAGAGCATCCCACACAAACGAATGCTCCACATGCGGGTTTCACATGCCACCAACTCCACATTCACAGGCAACTTCAGCGCCACAGCCGTTTTCAGATAGCCCTCAATGCAAAGGCTCTAGACGCAAATATTGGTGTGAGAGCTAATTCAATCAAGGAAACACTGCATGTTGGTGAAGGGCATATTGAAGAAGGATCAGCCGAGTGGTTCTTGTGGGAGAACAACTCCATTTGGCTTACTAACTTCACACACCATCAGGCTTCCAAGCAGCTCTCAAGGAAACTCAGTTTTCACACTCTATGCTTAGTGCCCTTTGAGTGCATTATCTAGGAATGAACCTGGTAGAGCATCCCACACAAACGAATGCTCCACATGCGGGTTTCACATGCCACCAACTCCACATTCACAGGCAACTTCAGCGCCACAGCCGTTTTCAGATAGCCCACAATGCAAAGGCTCTAGACGCAAATATTGGTGTGAGAGCTAATTCAATCAAGGAAACACTGCATGTTGGTGAAGGGCATATTGAAGAAGGATCAGCCCAGTGGTTCTTGTGGGAGAACAACTCCATTTGGCTTACTAACTTCACACACCATCAGGCTTCCAAGCAGCTCTCAAGGAAACTCAGTTTTCACACTCTATGTTTAGTGCCCTTTGAGTGCATTATCTAGGAATGAACCTGGTAGAGCATCCCACACAAACGAATGCTCCACATGCGGGTTTCACATGCCACCAACTCCACATTCACAGGCAACTTCAGCGCCACAGCCGTTTTCAGATAGCCCTCAATGCAAAGGCTCTAGACGCAAATATTGGTGTGAGAGCTAATTCAATCAAGGAAACACTGCATGTTGGTGAAGGGCATATTGAAGAAGGATCAGCCGAGTGGTTCTTGTGGGAGAACAACTCCATTTGGCTCACTAACTTCACACACCATCAGGCTTCCAAGCAGCTCTCAAGGAAACTCAGTTTTCACACTCTATGCTTAGTGCCCTTTGTGTGCCTAGGACTGAAATGAAGCTTGGTCTGCATGCCACACAAACGAATGCTCCACATGCGGGTTTCACATGCCACCAACTCCACATTCACAGGCAACTTCAGCGCCACAGCCGTTTTCAGATAGCCCTCAATGCAAAGGCTCTAGACGCAAATATTGGTGTGAGAGCTAATTCAATCAAGGAAACACTGCATGTTGGTGAAGGGCATATTGAAGAAGGATCAGCCGAGTAGTTCTTGTGGGAGAACAACTCCATTTGGCTCACTAACTTCACACACCATCAGGCTTCCAAGCAGCTCTCAAGGAAACTCAGTTTTCACACTCTATGCTTAGTGCCCTTTGAGGGCATTATCTAGGAATGAACCTGGTAGAGCATCCCACACAAACGAATGCTCCACATGCGGGTTTCACATGCCACCAACTCCACATTCACAGGCAACTTCAGCGCCACAGCCGTTTTCAGATAGCCCTCAATGCAAAGGCTCTAGACGCAAATATTGGTGTGAGAGCTAATTCAATCAAGGAAACACTGCATGTTGGTGAAGGGCACATTGAAGAAGGATCAGCCGAGTGGTTCTTGTGGGAGAACAACTCCATTTGGCTCACTAACTTCACACACCATCAGGCTTCCAAGCAGCTCTCAAGGAAACTCTGTTTTCACACTCTATGCTTAGTGCCCTTTGTGTGCCTAGGACTGAAATGAAGCTTGGTCAGCATCCCACACAAACGAATGCTCCACATGCGGGTTTCACATGCCACCAACTCCACATTCACAGGCAACTGCAGCGCCACAGCCGTTTTCAGATAGCCCTCAATGCAAAGGCTCTAGACGCAAATATTGGTGTGAGAGCTAATTCAATCAAGGAAACACTGCATGTTGGTGAAGGGCATATTGAAGAAGGATCAGCCGAGTAGTTCTTGTGGGAGAACAACTCCATTTGGCTCACTAACTTCACACACCATCAGGCTTCCAAGCAGCTCTCAAGGAAACTCAGTTTTCACACTCTATGCTTAGTGCCCTTTGAGTGCATTATCTAGGAATGAACCTGGTAGAGCATCCCACACAAACGAATGCTTCACATGCGGGTTTCACATGCCACCAACTCCACATTCACAGTCAACTTCAGAGCCACAGCCGTTTTCAGATAGCCCTCAATGTAAAGGCTCTAGACGCAAATATTGGTGTGAGAGCTAATTCAATCAAGGAAACACTGCATGTTGGTGAAGGGCATATTGAAGAAGGATCAGCCGAGTGGTTCTTGTGGGAGAACAACTCCATTTGGCTCACTAACTTCACACACCATCAGGCTTCCAAGCAGCTCTCAAGGAAACTCAGTTTTCACACTCTATGCTTAGTGCCCTTTGAGTGCATTATCTAGGAATGAACCTGGTAGAGCATCCCACACAAACGAATGCTCCACATGCGGGTTTCACATGCCACCAACTCCACATTCACAGGCAACTTCAGCGCCACAGCCGTTTTCAGATAGCCCTCAATGCAAAGGCTCTAGACGCAAATATTGGTGTGAGAGCTAATTCAATCAAGGAAACACTGCATGTTGGTGAAGGGCATATTGAAGAAGGATCAGCCGAGTGGTTCTTGTGGGAGAACAACTCCATTTGGCTCACTAACTTCACACACCATCAGGCTTCCAAGCAGCTCTCAAGGAAACTCAGTTTTCACACTCTATGCTTAGTGCCCTTTGTGTTCCTAGGACTGAAATGAAGCTTGGTCAGCATCCCACACAAACGCATGCTCCACATGCGGGTTTCACATGCCACCAACTCCACATTCACAGGCAACTTCAGCGCCACAGCCGTTTTCAGATAGCCCTCAATGCAAAGGCTCTAGACGCAAATATTGGTGTGAGAGCTAATTCAATCAAGGAAACACTGCATGTTGGTGAAGGGCATATTGAAGAAGGATCAGCCGAGTGGTTCTTGTGGGAGAACAACTCCATTTGGCTCACTAACTTCACACACCATCAGGCTTCCAAGCAGCTCTCAAGGAAACTCAGTTTTCACACTCTATGCTTAGTGCCCTTTGAGTGCATTATCTAGGAATGAACCTGGTAGAGCATCCCACACAAACGAATGCTTCACATGCGGGTTTCACATGCCACCAACTCCACATTCACAGGCAACTTCAGCGCCACAGTCGTTTTCAGATAGCCCTCAATGCAAAGGCTCTAGACGCAAATATTGGTGTGAGAGCTAATTCAATCAAGGAAACACTGCATGTTGGTGAAGGGCATATTGAAGAAGGATCAGCCGAGTGGTTCTTGTGGGAGAACAACTCCATTTGGCTTACTAACTTCACACACCATCAGGCTTCCAAGCAGCTCTCAAGGAAACTCAGTTTTCACACTCTATGTTTAGTGCCCTTTGAGTGCATTATCTAGGAATGAACCTGGTAGAGCATCCCACACAAACGAATGCTCCACATGCGGGTTTCACATGCCACCAACTCCACATTCACAGGCAACTTCAGCGCCACAGCCGTTTTCAGATAGCCCTCAATGCAAAGGCTCTAGACGCAAATATTGGTGTGAGAGCTAATTCAATCAAGGAAACACTGCATGTTGGTGAAGGGCATATTGAAGAAGGATCAGCCGAGTGGTTCTTGTGGGAGAACAACTCCATTTGGCTCACTAACTTCACACACCATCAGGCTTCCAAGCAGCTCTCAAGGAAACTCAGTTTTCACACTCTATGCTTAGTGCCCTTTGTGTGCCTAGGACTGAAATGAAGCTTGGTCTGCATGCCACACAAACGAATGCTCCACATGCGGGTTTCACATGCCACCAACTCCACATTCACAGGCAACTTCAGCGCCACAGCCGTTTTCAGATAGCCCTCAATGCAAAGGCTCTAGACGCAAATATTGGTGTGAGAGCTAATTCAATCAAGGAAACACTGCATGTTGGTGAAGGGCATATTGAAGAAGGATCAGCCGAGTGGTTCTTGTGGGAGAACAACTCCATTTGGCTCACTAACTTCACACACCATCAGGCTTCCAAGCAGCTCTCAAGGAAACTCAGTTTTCACACTCTATGCTTAGTGCCCTTTGTGTGCCTAGGACTGAAATGAAGCTTGGTCAGCATCCCACACAAACACATGCTCCACATGCGGGTTTCACATGCCACCAACTCCACATTCACAGGCAACTTCAGCGCCACAGCCGTTTTCAGATAGCCCTCAATGCAACGGCTCTAGACGCAAATATTGGTGTGAGAGCTAATTCAATCAAGGAAACACTGCATGTTGGTGAAGGGCATATTGAAGAAGGATCAGCCGAGTGGTTCTTGTGGGAGAACAACTCCATTTGGCTCACTAACTTCACACACCATCCGGCTTCCAAGCAGCTCTCAAGGAAACTCAGTTTTCACACTCTATGCTTAGTGCCCTTTGAGTGCATTATCTAGGAATGAACCTGGTAGAGCATCCCACACAAACGAATGCTTCACATGCGGGTTTCACATGCCACCAACTCCACATTCACAGGCAACTTCAGCGCCACAGTCGTTTTCAGATAGCCCTCAATGCAAAGGCTCTAGACGCAAATATTGGTGTGAGAGCTAATTCAATCAAGGAAACACTGCATGTTGGTGAAGGGCATATTGAAGAAGGATCAGCCCAGTGGTTCTTGTGGGAGAACAACTCCATTTGGCTTACTAACTTCACACACCATCAGGCTTCCAAGCAGCTCTCAAGGAAACTCAGTTTTCACACTCTATGCTTAGTGCCCTTTGAGTGCATTATCTAGGAATGAACCTGGTAGAGCATCCCACACAAACGAATGCTCCACATGCGGGTTTCACATGCCACCAACTCCACATTCACAGGCAACTTCAGCGCCACAGCCGTTTTCAGATAGCCCTCAAAGCAAAGGCTCTAGACGCAAATATTGGTGTGAGAGCTAATTCAATCAAGGAAACACTGCATGTTGGTGAAGGGCATATTGAAGAAGGATCAGCCCAGTGGTTCTTGTGGGAGAACAACTCCATTTGGCTCACTAACTTCACACACCATCAGGCTTCCAAGCAGCTATCAAGGAAACTCAGTTTTCACACTCTATGCTTAGTGCCCTTTGAGTGAATTATCTAGGAATGAACCTGGTAGAGCATCCCACACAAATGAATGCTCCACATGCGCGTTTCACATGCCACCAACTCCACATTCACAGGCAACTTCAGCGCCACAGCCGTTTTCAGATAGCCCTCAATGCAAAGGCTCTAGACGCAAATATTGGTGTGAGAGCTAATTCAATCAAGGAAACACTGCATGTTGGTGAAGGGCATATTGAAGAAGGATCAGCCGAGTGGTTCTTGTGGGAGAACAACTCCATTTGGCTCACTAACTTCACACACCATCAGGCTTCCAAGCAGCTCTCAAGGAAACTCAGTTTTCACACTCTATGCTTAGTGCCCTTTGTGTGCCTAGGACTGAAATGAAGCTTGGTCAGCATCCCACACAAACGCATGCTCCACATGCGGGTTTCACATGCCACCAACTCCACATTCACAGGCAACTTCAGCGCCACAGCCGTTTTCAGATAGCCCTCAATGCAAAGGCTCTAGACGCAAATATTGGTGTGAGAGCTAATTCAATCAAGGAAACACTGCATGTTGGTGAAGGGCATATTGAAGAAGGATCAGCCGAGTGGTTCTTGTGGGAGAACAACTCCATTTGGCTCACTAACTTCACACACCATCAGGCTTCCAAGCAGCTCTCAAGGAAACTCAGTTTTCACACTCTATGCTTAGTGCCCTTTGAGTGCATTATCTAGGAATGAACCTGGTAGAGCATCCCACACAAACGAATGCTTCACATGCGGGTTTCACATGCCACCAACTCCACATTCACAGGCAACTTCAGCGCCACAGCCGTTTTCAGATAGCCCTCAATGCAAAGGCTCTAGACGCAAATATTGGTGTGAGAGCTAATTCAATCAAGGAAACACTGCATGTTGGTGAAGGGCATATTGAAGAAGGATCAGCCGAGTGGTTCTTGTGGGAGAACAACTCCATTTGGCTTACTAACTTCACACACCATCAGGCTTCCAAGCAGCTCTCAAGGAAACTCAGTTTTCACACTCTATGTTTAGTGCCCTTTGAGTGAATTATCTAGGAATGAACCTGGTAGAGCATCCCACACAAACGAATGCTCCACATGCGGGTTTCACATGCCACCAACTCCACATTCACAGGCAACTTCAGCGCCACAGCCGTTTTCAGATAGCCCTCAATGCAAAGGCTCTAGACGCAAATATTGGTGTGAGAGCTAATTCAATCAAGGAAACACTGCATGTTGGTCAAGGGCATATTGAAGAAGGATCAGCCGAGTGGTTCTTGTGGGAGAACAACTCCATTTGGCTCACTAACTTCACACACCATCAGGCTTCCAAGCAGCTCTCAAGGAAACTCAGTTTTCACACTCTATGCTTAGTGCCCTTTGAGTGCATTATCTAGGAATGAACCTGGTAGAGCATCCCACACAAACGAATGCTCCACATGCGGGTTTCACATGCCACCAACTCCACATTCACAGGCAACTTCAGCGCCACAGCCGTTTTCAGATAGCCCTCAATGCAAAGGCTCTAGACGCAAATATTGGTGTGAGAGCTAATTCAATCAAGGAAACACTGCATGTTGGTGAAGGGCATATTGAAGAAGGATCAGCCGAGTGGTTCTTGTGGGAGAACAACTCCATTTGGCTCACTAACTTCACACACCATCAGGCTTTCAAGCAGCTCTCAAGGAAACTCAGTTTTCACACTCTATGCTTAGTGCCCTTTGTGTGCCTAGGACTGAAATGAAGCTTGGTCAGCATCCCACACAAACGAATGCTTCACATGCGGGTTTCACATGCCACCAACTCCACATTCACAGGCAACTGCAGCGCCACAGCCGTTTTCAGATGGCCCTCAATGCAAAGGCTCTAGACGCAAATATTGGTGTGAGAGCTAATTCAATCAAGGAAACACTGCATGTTGGTGAAGGGCATATTGAAGAAGGATCAGCCGAGTGGTTCTTGTGGGAGAACAACTCCATTTGGCTCACTAACTTCACACACCATCAGGCTTCCAAGCAGCTCTCAAGGAAACTCAGTTTTCACACTCTATGCTTAGTGCCCTTTGTGTGCCTAGGACTGAAATGAATCTTGGTCAGCATCCCACACAAACGAATGCTCCACATGCGCGTTTCACATGCCACCAACTCCACATTCACAGGCAACTTCAGCGCCACAGCCGTTTTCAGATAGCCCTCAATGCAAAGGCTCTAGACGCAAATATTGGTGTGAGAGCTAATTCAATCAAGGAAACACTGCATGTTGGTGAAGGGCATATTGAAGAAGGATCAGCCGAGTGGTTCTTGTGGGAGAACAACTCCATTTGGCTCACTAACTTCACACACCATCAGGCTTCCAAGCAGCTCTCAAGGAAACTCAGTTTTCACACTCTATGCTTAGTGCCCTTTGTGTGCCTAGGACTGAAATGAAGCTTGGTCAGCATCCCACACAAACGAATGCTCCACATGCGGGTTTCACATGCCACCAACTCCACATTCACAGGCAACTTCAGCGCCACAGCCGTTTTCAGATAGCCCTCAATGCAAAGGCTCTAGACGCAAATATTGGTGTGAGAGCTAATTCAATCAAGGAAACACTGCATGTTGGTGAAGGGCATATTGAAGAAGGATCAGCCGAGTAGTTCTTGTGGGAGAACAACTCCATTTGGCTCACTAACTTCACACACCATCAGGCTTCCAAGCAGCTCTCAAGGAAACTCAGTTTTCACACTCTATGCTTAGTGCCCTTTGAGTGCATTATCTAGGAATGAACCTGGTAGAGCATCCCACACAAACGAATGCTTCACATGCGGGTTTCACATGCCACCAACTCCACATTCACAGGCAACTTCAGCACCACAGCCGTTTTCAGATAGCCCTCAATGCAAAGGCTCTAGACGCAAATATTGGTGTGAGAGCTAATTCAATCAAGGAAACACTGCATGTTGGTGAAGGGCATATTGAAGAAGGATCAGCCGAGTGGTTCTTGTGGGAGAACAACTCCATTTGGCTCACTAACTTCACACACCATCAGGCTTCCAAGCAGCTCTCAAGGAAACTCAGTTTTCACACTCTATGCTTAGTGCCCTTTGAGTGCATTATCTAGGAATGAACCTGGTAGAGCATCCCACACAAACGAATGCTCCACATGCGGGTTTCACATGCCACCAACTCCACATTCACAGGCAACTTCAGCGCCACAGCCGTTTTCAGATAGCCCTCAATGCAAAGGCTCTAGACGCAAATATTGGTGTGAGAGCTAATTCAATCAAGGAAACACTGCATGTTGGTGAAGGGCATATTGAAGAAGGATCAGCCGACTGGTTCTTGTGGGAGAACAACGCCATTTGGCTCACTAACTTCACACACCATCAGGCTTCCAAGCAGCTCTCAAGGAAACTCAGTTTTCACACTCTATGCTTAGTGCCCTTTGTGTGCCTAGGACTGAAATGAAGCTTGGTCTGCATCCCACACAAACGAATGCTCCACATGCGGGTTTCACATGCCACCAACTCCACATTCACAGGCAACTTCAGCGCCACAGCCGTTTTCAGATAGCCCTCAATGCAAAGGCTCTAGACGCAAATATTGGTGTGAGAGCTAATTCAATCAAGGAAACACTGCATGTTGGTGAAGGGCATATTGAAGAAGGATCAGCCGAGTGGTTCTTGTGGGAGAACAACTCCATTTGGCTCACTAACTTCACACACCATCAGGCTTCCAAGCAGCTCTCAAGGAAACTCAGTTTTCACACTCTATGCTTAGTGCCCTTTGTGTGCCTAGGACTGAAATGAAGCTTGGTCAGCATCCCACACAAACACATGCTCCACATGCGGGTTTCACATGCCACCAACTCCACATTCACAGGCAACTTCAGCGCCACAGCCGTTTTCAGATAGCCCTCAATGCAACGGCTCTAGACGCAAATATTGGTGTGAGAGCTAATTCAATCAAGGAAACACTGCATGTTGGTGAAGGGCATATTGAAGAAGGATCAGCCGAGTGGTTCTTGTGGGAGAACAACTCCATTTGGCTCACTAACTTCACACACCATCCGGCTTCCAAGCAGCTCTCAAGGAAACTCAGTTTTCACACTCTATGCTTAGTGCCCTTTGAGTGCATTATCTAGGAATGAACCTGGTAGAGCATCCCACACAAACGAATGCTTCACATGCGGGTTTCACATGCCACCAACTCCACATTCACAGGCAACTTCAGCGCCACAGTCGTTTTCAGATAGCCCTCAATGCAAAGGCTCTAGACGCAAATATTGGTGTGAGAGCTAATTCAATCAAGGAAACACTGCATGTTGGTGAAGGGCATATTGAAGAAGGATCAGCCGAGTGGTTCTTGTGGGAGAACAACTCCATTTGGCTTACTAACTTCACACACCATCAGGCTTCCAAGCAGCTCTCAAGGAAACTCAGTTTTCACACTCTATGCTTAGTGCCCTTTGAGTGCATTATCTAGGAATGAACCTGGTAGAGCATCCCACACAAACGAATGCTCCACATGCGGGTTTCACATGCCACCAACTCCACATTCACAGGCAACTTCAGCGCCACAGCCGTTTTCAGATAGCCCTCAAAGCAAAGGCTCTAGACGCAAATATTGGTGTGAGAGCTAATTCAATCAAGGAAACACTGCATGTTGGTGAAGGGCATATTGAAGAAGGATCAGCCCAGTGGTTCTTGTGGGAGAACAACTCCATTTGGCTCACTAACTTCACACACCATCAGGCTTCCAAGCAGCTATCAAGGAAACTCAGTTTTCACACTCTATGCTTAGTGCCCTTTGAGTGAATTATCTAGGAATGAACCTGGTAGAGCATCCCACACAAATGAATGCTCCACATGCGCGTTTCACATGCCACCAACTCCACATTCACAGGCAACTTCAGCGCCACAGCCGTTTTCAGATAGCCCTCAATGCAAAGGCTCTAGACGCAAATATTGGTGTGAGAGCTAATTCAATCAAGGAAACACTGCATGTTGGTGAAGGGCATATTGAAGAAGGATCAGCCGAGTGGTTCTTGTGGGAGAACAACTCCATTTGGCTCACTAACTTCACACACCATCAGGCTTCCAAGCAGCTCTCAAGGAAACTCAGTTTTCACACTCTATGCTTAGTGCCCTTTGTGTGCCTAGGACTGAAATGAAGCTTGGTCAGCATCCCACACAAACGCATGCTCCACATGCGGGTTTCACATGCCACCAACTCCACATTCACAGGCAACTTCAGCGCCACAGCCGTTTTCAGATAGCCCTCAATGCAAAGGCTCTAGACGCAAATATTGGTGTGAGAGCTAATTCAATCAAGGAAACACTGCATGTTGGTGAAGGGCATATTGAAGAAGGATCAGCCGAGTGGTTCTTGTGGGAGAACAACTCCATTTGGCTCACTAACTTCACACACCATCAGGCTTCCAAGCAGCTCTCAAGGAAACTCAGTTTTCACACTCTATGCTTAGTGCCCTTTGAGTGCATTATCTAGGAATGAACCTGGTAGAGCATCCCACACAAACGAATGCTTCACATGCGGGTTTCACATGCCACCAACTCCACATTCACAGGCAACTTCAGCGCCACAGCCGTTTTCAGATAGCCCTCAATGCAAAGGCTCTAGACGCAAATATTGGTGTGAGAGCTAATTCAATCAAGGAAACACTGCATGTTGGTGAAGGGCATATTGAAGAAGGATCAGCCGAGTGGTTCTTGTGGGAGAACAACTCCATTTGGCTTACTAACTTCACACACCATCAGGCTTCCAAGCAGCTCTCAAGGAAACTCAGTTTTCACACTCTATGTTTAGTGCCCTTTGAGTGAATTATCTAGGAATGAACCTGGTAGAGCATCCCACACAAACGAATGCTCCACATGCGGGTTTCACATGCCACCAACTCCACATTCACAGGCAACTTCAGCGCCACAGCCGTTTTCAGATAGCCCTCAATGCAAAGGCTCTAGACGCAAATATTGGTGTGAGAGCTAATTCAATCAAGGAAACACTGCATGTTGGTCAAGGGCATATTGAAGAAGGATCAGCCGAGTGGTTCTTGTGGGAGAACAACTCCATTTGGCTCACTAACTTCACACACCATCAGGCTTCCAAGCAGCTCTCAAGGAAACTCAGTTTTCACACTCTATGCTTAGTGCCCTTTGAGTGCATTATCTAGGAATGAACCTGGTAGAGCATCCCACACAAACGAATGCTCCACATGCGGGTTTCACATGCCACCAACTCCACATTCACAGGCAACTTCAGCGCCACAGCCGTTTTCAGATAGCCCTCAATGCAAAGGCTCTAGACGCAAATATTGGTGTGAGAGCTAATTCAATCAAGGAAACACTGCATGTTGGTGAAGGGCATATTGAAGAAGGATCAGCCGAGTGGTTCTTGTGGGAGAACAACTCCATTTGGCTCACTAACTTCACACACCATCAGGCTTCCAAGCAGCTCTCAAGGAAACTCAGTTTTCACACTCTATGCTTAGTGCCCTTTGTGTGCCTAGGACTGAAATGAAGCTTGGTCAGCATCCCACACAAACGAATGCTTCACATGCGGGTTTCACATGCCACCAACTCCACATTCACAGGCAACTGCAGCGCCACAGCCGTTTTCAGATGGCCCTCAATGCAAAGGCTCTAGACGCAAATATTGGTGTGAGAGCTAATTCAATCAAGGAAACACTGCATGTTGGTGAAGGGCATATTGAAGAAGGATCAGCCGAGTGGTTCTTGTGGGAGAACAACTCCATTTGGCTCACTAACTTCACACACCATCAGGCTTCCAAGCAGCTCTCAAGGAAACTCAGTTTTCACACTCTATGCTTAGTGCCCTTTGTGTGCCTAGGACTGAAATGAAGCTTGGTCAGCATCCCACACAAACGCATGCTCCACATGCGGGTTTCACATGCCACCAACTCCACATTCACAGGCAACTTCAGCGCCACAGCCGTTTTCAGATAGCCCTCAATGCAAAGGCTCTAGACGCAAATATTGGTGTGAGAGCTAATTCAATCAAGGAAACACTGCATGTTGGTGAAGGGCATATTGAAGAAGGATCAGCCGAGTGGTTCTTGTGGGAGAACAACTCCATTTGGCTCACTAACTTCACACACCATCAGGCTTCCAAGCAGCTCTCAAGGAAACTCAGTTTTCACACTCTATGCTTAGTGCCCTTTGAGTGCATTATCTAGGAATGAACCTGGTAGAGCATCCCACACAAACGAATGCTTCACATGCGGGTTTCACATGCCACCAACTCCACATTCACAGGCAACTTCAGCGCCACAGCCGTTTTCAGATAGCCCTCAATGCAAAGGCTCTAGACGCAAATATTGGTGTGAGAGCTAATTCAATCAAGGAAACACTGCATGTTGGTGAAGGGCATATTGAAGAAGGATCAGCCGAGTGGTTCTTGTGGGAGAACAACTCCATTTGGCTTACTAACTTCACACACCATCAGGCTTCCAAGCAGCTCTCAAGGAAACTCAGTTTTCACACTCTATGCTTAGTGCCCTTTGAGTGCATTATCTAGGAAAGAACCTGGTAGAGCATCCCACACAAACGAATGCTCCACATGCGGGTTTCACATGCCACCAACTCCACATTCACAGGCAACTTCAGCGCCACAGCCGTTTTCAGATAGCCCTCAAAGCAAAGGCTCTAGACGCAAATATTGGTGTGAGAGCTAATTCAATCAAGGAAACACTGCATGTTGGTGAAGGGCATATTGAAGAAGGATCAGCCGAGTGGTTCTTGTGGGAGAACAACTCCATTTGGCTTACTAACTTCACACACCATCAGGCTTCCAAGCAGCTCTCAAGGAAACTCAGTTTTCACACTCTATGTTTAGTGCCCTTTGAGTGAATTATCTAGGAATGAACCTGGTAGAGCATCCCACACAAACGAATGCTCCACATGCGGGTTTCACATGCCACCAACTCCACATTCACAGGCAACTTCAGCGCCACAGCCGTTTTCAGATAGCCCTCAAAGCAAAGGCTCTAGACGCAAATATTGGTGTGAGAGCTAATTCAATCAAGGAAACACTGCATGTTGGTGAAGGGCATATTGAAGAAGGATCAGCCGAGTGGTTCTTGTGGGAGAACAACTCCATTTGGCTCACTAACTTCACACACCATCAGGCTTCCAAGCAGCTCTCAAGGAAACTCAGTTTTCACACTCTATGCTTAGTGCCCTTTGTGTGCCTAGGACTGAAATCAATCTTGGTCAGCATCCCACACAAACGAATGCTCCACATGCGCGTTTCACATGCCACCAACTCCACATTCACAGGCAACTTCAGCGCCACAGCCGTTTTCAGATAGCCCTCAATGCAAAGGCTCTAGACGCAAATATTGGTGTGAGAGCTAATTCAATCAAGGAAACACTGCATGTTGGTGAAGGGCATATTGAAGAAGGATCAGCCGAGTGGTTCTTGTGGGAGAACAACTCCATTTGGCTCACTAACTTCACACACCATCAGGCTTCCAAGCAGCTCTCAAGGAAACTCAGTTTTCACACTCTATGCTTAGTGCCCTTTGTGTGCCTAGGACTGAAATGAAGCTTGGTCAGCATCCCACACAAACGAATGCTCCACATGCGGGTTTCACATGCCACCAACTCCACATTCACAGGCAACTTCAGCGCCACAGCCGTTTTCAGATAGCCCTCAATGCAAAGGCTCTAGACGCAAATATTGGTGTGAGAGCTAATTCAATCAAGGAAACACTGCATGTTGGTGAAGGGCATATTGAAGAAGGATCAGCCGAGTAGTTCTTGTGGGAGAACAACTCCATTTGGCTCACTAACTTCACACACCATCAGGCTTCCAAGCAGCTCTCAAGGAAACTCAGTTTTCACACTCTATGCTTAGTGCCCTTTGAGTGCATTATCTAGGAATGAACCTGGTAGAGCATCCCACACAAACGAATGCTTCACATGCGGGTTTCACATGCCACCAACTCCACATTCACAGGCAACTTCAGCACCACAGCCGTTTTCAGATAGCCCTCAATGCAAAGGCTCTAGACGCAAATATTGGTGTGAGAGCTAATTCAATCAAGGAAACACTGCATGTTGGTGAAGGGCATATTGAAGAAGGATCAGCCGAGTGGTTCTTGTGGGAGAACAACTCCATTTGGCTCACTAACTTCACACACCATCAGGCTTCCAAGCAGCTCTCAAGGAAACTCAGTTTTCACACTCTATGCTTAGTGCCCTTTGAGTGCATTATCTAGGAATGAACCTGGTAGAGCATCCCACACAAACGAATGCTCCACATGCGGGTTTCACATGCCACCAACTCCACATTCACAGGCAACTTCAGCGCCACAGCCGTTTTCAGATAGCCCTCAATGCAAAGGCTCTAGACGCAAATATTGGTGTGAGAGCTAATTCAATCAAGGAAACACTGCATGTTGGTGAAGGGCATATTGAAGAAGGATCAGCCGACTGGTTCTTGTGGGAGAACAACGCCATTTGGCTCACTAACTTCACACACCATCAGGCTTCCAAGCAGCTCTCAAGGAAACTCAGTTTTCACACTCTATGCTTAGTGCCCTTTGTGTGCCTAGGACTGAAATGAAGCTTGGTCAGCATCCCACACAAACGAATGCTCCACATGCGGGTTTCACATGCCACCAACTCCACATTCACAGGCAACTTCAGCGCCACAGCCGTTTTCAGATAGCCCTCAATGCAAAGGCTCTAGACGCAAATATTAGTGTGAGAGCTAATTCAATCAAGGAAACACTGCATGTGGGTGAAGGGCATATTGAAGAAGGATCAGCCGAGTGGTTCTTGTGGGAGAACAACTCCATTTGGCTTACTAACTTCACACACCATCAGGCTTCCAAGCAGCTCTCAAGGAAACTCAGTTTTCACACTCTATGCTTAGTGCCCTTTGAGTGCATTATCTAGGAATGAACCTGGTAGAGCATCCCACACAAACGAATGCTCCACATGCGGGTTTCACATGCCACCAACTCCACATTCACAGGCAACTTCAGCGCCACAGCCGTTTTCAGATAGCCCTCAATGCAAAGGCTCTAGACGCAAATATTGGTGTGAGAGCTAATTCAATCAAGGAAACACTGCATGTTGGTGAAGGGCATATTGAAGAAGGATCAGCCGAGTGGTTCTTGTGGGAGAACAACTCCATTTGGCTCACTAACTTCACACACCATCAGGCTTCCAAGCAGCTCTCAAGGAAACTCAGTTTTCACACTCTATGCTTAGTGCTCTTTGTGTGGCTAGGACTGAAATGAAGCTTGGTCAGCATCCCACACAAACGAATGCTCCACATGCGGGTTTCACATGCCACCAACTCCACATTCACAGGCAACTTCAGCGCCACAGCCGTTTTCAGATAGCCCTCAATGCAAAGGCTCTAGACGCAAATATTGGTGTGAGAGCTAATTCAATCAAGGAAACACTGCATGTTGGTGAAGGGCATATTGAAGAAGGATCAGCCGAGTGGTTCTTGTGGGAGAACAACTCCATTTGGCTCACTAACTTCACACACCATCAGGCTTCCAAGCAGCTCTCAAGGAAACTCAGTTTTCACACTCTATGCTTAGTGCCCTTTGTGTGCCTAGGACTGAAATGAAGATTGGTCAGCATCCCACACAAACGAATGCTCCACATGCGGGTTTCACATGCCACCAACTCCACATTCACAGGCAACTTCAGCGATACAGCCGTGTTCAGATAGCCCTCAATGCAAAGGCTCTAGACGCAAATATTGGTGTGAGAGCTAATTCAATCAAGGAAACACTGCATGTTGGTGAAGGGCATATTGAAGAAGGATCAGCCGAGTGGTTCTTGTGGGAGAACAACTCCATTTGGCTTACTAACTTCACACACCATCAGGCTTCCAAGCAGCTCTCAAGGAAACTCAGTTTTCACACTCTATGTTTAGTGCCCTTTGAGTGCATTATCTAGGAAAGAACCTGGTAGAGCATCCCACACAAACGAATGCTCCACATGCGGGTTTCACATGCCACCAACTCCACATTCACAGGCAACTTCAGCGCCACAGCCGTTTTCAGATAGCCCTCAATGCAAAGGCTCTAGACGCAAACATTGGTGTGAGACCTAATTCAATCAAGGAAACACTGCATGTTGGTGAAGGGCATATTGAAGAAGGATCAGCCGAGTGGTTCTTGTGGGAGAACAACTCCATTTGGCTCACTAACTTCACACACCATCAGGCTTCCAAGCAGCTCTCAAGGAAACTCAGTTTTCACACTCTATGCTTAGTGCCCTTTGTGTGTCTAGGACTGAAATGAAGCTTGGTCAGCATCCCACACAAACGAATGCTCCACATGCGGGTTTCACATGCCACCAACTCCACATTCACAGGCAACTTCAGCGCCACAGCCGTTTTCAGATAGCCTTCAATGCAAAGGCTCTAGACGCAAATATTGGTGTGAGAGCTAATTCAATCAAGGAAACACTGCATGTTGGTGAAGGGCATATTGAAGAAGGATCAGCCGAGTGGTTCTTGTGGGAGAACAACTCCATTTGGCTTACTAACTTCACACACCATCAGGCTTCCAAGCAGCTCTCAAGGAAACTCAGTTTTCACACTCTATGTTTAGTGCCCTTTGAGTGAATTATCTAGGAATGAACCTGGTAGAGCATCCCACACAAACGAATGCTCCACATGCGGGTTTCACATGCCACCAACTCCACATTCACAGGCAACTTCAGCGCCACAGCCGTTTTCAGATAGCCCTCAAAGCAAAGGCTCTAGACGCAAATATTGGTGTGAGAGCTAATTCAATCAAGGAAACACTGCATGTTGGTGAAGGGCATATTGAAGAAGGATCAGCCGACTGGTTCTTGTGGGAGAACAACTCCATTTGGCTCACTAACTTCACACACCATCAGGCTTCCAAGCAGCTCTCAAGGAAACTCAGTTTTCACACTCTATGCTTAGTGCCCTTTGTGTGCCTAGGACTGAAATGAAGCTTGGTCAGCATCCCACACAAACGAATGCTCCACATGCGCGTTTCACATGCCACCAACTCCACATTCACAGGCAACTTCAGCGCCACAGCCGTTTTCAGATAGCCCTCAATGCAAAGGCTCTAGACGCAAATATTGGTGTGAGAGCTAATTCAATCAAGGAAACACTGCATGTTGGTGAAGGGCATATTGAAGAAGGATCAGCCGAGTGGTTCTTGTGGGAGAACAACTCCATTTGGCTCACTAACTTCACACACCATCAGGCTTCCAAGCAGCTCTCAAGGAAACTCAGTTTTCACACTCTATGCTTAGTGCCCTTTGTGTGCCTAGGACTGAAATGAAGCTTGGTCAGCATCCCACACAAACGCATGCTCCACATGCGGGTTTCACATGCCACCAACTCCACATTCACAGGCAACTTCAGCGCCACAGCCGTTTTCAGATAGCCCTCAATGCAAAGGCTCTAGACGCAAATATTGGTGTGAGAGCTAATTCAATCAAGGAAACACTGCATGTTGGTGAAGGGCATATTGAAGAAGGATCAGCCGAGTGGTTCTTGTGGGAGAACAACTCCATTTGGCTCACTAACTTCACACACCATCAGGCTTCCAAGCAGCTCTCAAGGAAACTCAGTTTTCACACTCTATGCTTAGTGCCCTTTGAGTGCATTATCTAGGAATGAACCTGGTAGAGCATCCCACACAAACGAATGCTTCACATGCGGGTTTCACATGCCACCAACTCCACATTCACAGGCAACTTCAGCGCCACAGCCGTTTTCAGATAGCCCTCAATGCAAAGGCTCTAGACGCAAATATTGGTGTGAGAGCTAATTCAATCAAGGAAACACTGCATGTTGGTGAAGGGCATATTGAAGAAGGATCAGCCGAGTGGTTCTTGTGGGAGAACAACTCCATTTGGCTTACTAACTTCACACACCATCAGGCTTCCAAGCAGCTCTCAAGGAAACTCAGTTTTCACACTCTATGCTTAGTGCCCTTTGAGTGCATTATCTAGGAATGAACCTGGTAGAGCATCCCACACAAACGAATGCTCCACATGCGGGTTTCACATGCCACCAACTCCACATTCACAGGCAACTTCAGCGCCACAGCCGTTTTCAGATAGCCCTCAAAGCAAAGGCTCTAGACGCAAATATTGGTGTGAGAGCTAATTCAATCAAGGAAACACTGCATGTTGGTGAAGGGCATATTGAAGAAGGATCAGCCGAGTGGTTCTTGTGGGAGAACAACTCCATTTGGCTTACTAACTTCACACACCATCAGGCTTCCAAGCAGCTCTCAAGGAAACTCAGTTTTCACACTCTATGTTTAGTGCCCTTTGAGTGCACTATCTAGGAAAGAACCTGGTAGAGCATCCCACACAAACGAATGCTCCACATGCGGGTTTCACATGCCACCAACTCCACATTCACAGGCAACTTCAGCGCCACAGCCGTTTTCAGATAGCCTTCAATGCAAAGGCTCTAGACGCAAATATTGGTGTGAGAGCTAATTCAATCAAGGAAACACTGCATGTTGGTGAAGGGCATATTGAAGAAGGATCAGCCAAGTGGTTCTTGTGGGAGAACAACTCCATTTGGCTCACTAACTTCACACACCATCAGGCTTCCAAGCAGCTATCAAGGAAACTCAGTTTTCACACTCTATGCTTAGTGCCCTTTGAGTGAATTATCTAGGAATGAACCTGGTAGAGCATCCCACACAAACGAATGCTCCACATGCGGGTTTCACATGCCACCAACTCCACATTCACAGGCAACTTCAGCGCCACAGCCGTTTTCAGATAGCCCTCAATGCAAAGGCTCTAGACGCAAATATTGGTGTGAGAGCTAATTCAATCAAGGAAACACTGCATGTTGGTGAAGGGCATATTGAAGAAAAATCAGCCGAGTGGTTCTTGTGGGAGAACAACTCCATTTGGCTCACTAACTTCACACACCATCAGGCTTCCAAGCAGCTCTCAAGGAAACTCAGTTTTCACACTCTATGCTTAGTGCCCTTTGAGTGCATTATCTAGGAATGAACCTGGTAGAGCATCCCACACAAACGAATGCTCCACATGCGGGTTTCACATGCCACCAACTCCACATTCACAGGCAACTTCAGCGCCACAGCCGTTTTCAGATAGCCCTCAATGCAAAGGCTCTAGACGCAAATATTGGTGTGAGAGCTAATTCAATCAAGGAAACACTGCATGTTGGTGAAGGGCATATTGAAGAAGGATCAGCCGACTGGTTCTTGTGGGAGAACAACGCCATTTGGCTCACTAACTTCACACACCATCAGGCTTCCAAGCAGCTCTCAAGGAAACTCAGTTTTCACACTCTATGCTTAGTGCCCTTTGTGTGCCTAGGACTGAAATGAAGCTTGGTCAGCATCCCACACAAACGAATGCTCCACATGCGCGTTTCACATGCCACCAACTCCACATTCACAGGCAACTTCAGCGCCACAGCCGTTTTCAGATAGCCCTCAATGCAAAGGCTCTAGACGCAAATATTGGTGTGAGAGCTAATTCAATCAAGGAAACACTGCATGTTGGTGAAGGGCATATTGAAGAAGGATCAGCCGAGTAGTTCTTGTGGGAGAACAACTCCATTTGGCTCACTAACGTCTCACACCATCAGGCTTCCAAGCAGCTCTCAAGGAAACTCAGTTTTCACACTCTATGCTTAGTGCCCTTTGAGTGCATTATCTAGGAATGAACCTGGTAGAGCATCCCACACAAACGAATGCTCCACATGCGGGTTTCACATGCCACCAACTCCACATTCACAGGCAACTTCAGCGCCACAGCCGTTTTCAGATAGCCCTCAATGCAAAGGCTCTAGACGCAAATATTGGTGTGAGAGCTAATTCAATCAAGGAAACACTGCATGTTGGTGAAGGGCATATTGAAGAAGGATCAGCCGAGTAGTTCTTGTGGGAGAACAACTCCATTTGGCTCACTAACTTCACACACCATCAGGCTTCCAAGCAGCTCTCAAGGAAACTCAGTTTTCACACTCTATGCTTAGTGCCCTTTGAGTGCATTATCTAGGAATGAACCTGGTAGAGCATCCCACACAAACGAATGCTTCACATGCGGGTTTCACATGCCACCAACTCCACATTCACAGGCAACTTCAGCACCACAGCCGTTTTCAGATAGCCCTCAATGCAAAGGCTCTAGACGCAAATATTGGTGTGAGAGCTAATTCAATCAAGGAAACACTGCATGTTGGTGAAGGGCATATTGAAGAAGGATCAGCCGAGTGGTTCTTGTGGGAGAACAACTCCATTTGGCTCACTAACTTCACACACCATCAGGCTTCCAAGCAGCTCTCAAGGAAACTCAGTTTTCACACTCTATGCTTAGTGCCCTTTGAGTGCATTATCTAGGAATGAACCTGGTAGAGCATCCCACACAAACGAATGCTCCACATGCGGGTTTCACATGCCACCAACTCCACATTCACAGGCAACTTCAGCGCCACAGCCGTTTTCAGATAGCCCTCAATGCAAAGGCTCTAGACGCAAATATTGGTGTGAGAGCTAATTCAATCAAGGAAACACTGCATGTTGGTGAAGGGCATATTGAAGAAGGATCAGCCGACTGGTTCTTGTGGGAGAACAACTCCATTTGGCTCACTAACTTCACACACCATCAGGCTTCCAAGCAGCTCTCAAGGAAACTCAGTTTTCACACTCTATGCTTAGTGCCCTTTGTGTGCCTAGGACTGAAATGAAGCTTGGTCAGCATCCCACACAAACGAATGCTCCACATGCGGGTTTCACATGCCACCAACTCCACATTCACAGGCAACTTCAGCGCCACAGCCGTTTTCAGATAGCCCACAATGCAAAGGCTCTAGACGCAAATATTAGTGTGAGAGCTAATTCAATCAAGGAAACACTGCATGTTGGTGAAGGGCATATTGAAGAAGGATCAGCCGAGTGGTTCTTGTGGGAGAACAACTCCATTTGGCTTACTAACTTCACACACCATCAGGCTTCCAAGCAGCTCTCAAGGAAACTCAGTTTTCACACTCTATGCTTAGTGCCCTTTGAGTGCATTATCTAGGAATGAACCTGGTAGAGCATCCCACACAAACGAATGCTCCACATGCGGGTTTCACATGCCACCAACTCCACATTCACAGGCAACTTCAGCGCCACAGCCGTTTTCAGATAGCCCTCAATGCAAAGGCTCTAGACGCAAATATTGGTGTGAGAGCTAATTCAATCAAGGAAACACTGCATGTTGGTGAAGGGCATATTGAAGAAGGATCAGCCGAGTGGTTCTTGTGGGAGAACAACTCCATTTGGCTCACTAACTTCACACAGCATCAGGCTTCCAAGCAGCTCTCAAGGAAACTCAGTTTTCACACTCTATGCTTAGTGCTCTTTGTGTGGCTAGGACTGAAATGAAGCTTGGTCAGCATCCCACACAAACGAATGCTCCACATGCGGGTTTCACATGCCACCAACTCCACATTCACAGGCAACTTCAGCGCCACAGCCGTTTTCAGATAGCCCTCAATGCAAAGGCTCTAGACGCAAATATTGGTGTGAGAGCTAATTCAATCAAGGAAACACTGCATGTTGGTGAAGGGCATATTGAAGAAGGATCAGCCGAGTGGTTCTTGTGGGAGAACAACTCCATTTGGCTCACTAACTTCACACACCATCAGGCTTCCAAGCAGCTCTCAAGGAAACTCAGTTTTCACAATCTATGCTTAGTGCCCTTTGTGTGCCTAGGACTGAAATGAAGCTTGGTCAGCATCCCACACAAACGAATGCTCCACATGCGGGTTTCACATGCCACCAACTCCACATTCACAGGCAACTTCAGCGATACAGCCGTGTTCAGATAGCCCTCAATGCAAAGGCTCTAGACGCAAATATTGGTGTGAGAGCTAATTCAATCAAGGAAACACTGCATGTTGGTTAAGGGCATATTGAAGAAGGATCAGCCGAGTGGTTCTTGTGGGAGAACAACTCCATTTGGCTCACTAACTTCACACACCATCAGGCTTCCAAGCAGCTCTCAAGGAAACTCAGTTTTCACACTCTATGCTTAGTGCCCTTTGAGTGCATTATCTAGGAATGAACCTGGTAGAGCATCCCACAGAAACCAATGCTTCACATGCGGGTTTCACATGCCACCAACTCCACATTCACAGGCAACTTCAGCGCCACAGCCGTTTTCAGATAGCCCTCAATGCAAAGGCTCTAGACGCAAATATTGGTGTGAGAGCTAATTCAATCAAGGAAACACTGCATGTTGGTGAAGGGCATATTGAAGAAGGATCAGCCGAGTGGTTCTTGTGGGAGAACAACTCCATTTGGCTCACTAACTTCACACACCATCAGGCTTCCAAGCAGCTCTCAAGGAAACTCAGTTTTCACACTCTATGCTTAGTGCCCTTTGAGTGCATTATCTAGGAATGAACCTGGTAGAGCATCCCACACAAACGAATGCTCCACATGCGGGTTTCACATGCCACCAACTCCACATTCACAGGCAACTTCAGCGCCACAGCCGTTTTCAGATAGCCCTCAATGCAAAGGCTCTAGACGCAAATATTGGTGTGAGAGCTAATTCAATCAAGGAAACACTGCATGTTGGTGAAGGGCATATTGAAGAAGGATCAGCCGAGTGGTTCTTGTGGGAGAACAACTCCATTTGGCTTACTAACTTCACACACCATCAGGCTTCCAAGCAGCTCTCAAGGAAACTCAGTTTTCACACTGTATGTTTAGTGCCCTTTGAGTGCATTATCTAGGAATGAACCTGGTAGAGCATCCCACACAAACGAATGCTCCACATGCGGGTTTCACATGCCACCAACTCCACATTCACAGGCAACTTCAGCGCCACAGCCGTTTTCAGATGGCCCTCAATGCAAAGGCTCTAGACGCAAATATTGGTGTGAGAGCTAATTCAATCAAGGAAACACTGCATGTTGGTGAAGGGCATATTGAAGAAGGATCAGCCGAGTGGTTCTTGTGGGAGAACAACTCCATTTGGCTCACTAACTTCACACACCATCAGGCTTCCAAGCAGCTCTCAAGGAAACTCAGTTTTCACACTCTATGATTAGTGCCCTTTGAGTGCATTATCTAGGAATGAACCTGGTAGAGCATCCCACACAAACGAATGCTCCACATGCGGGTTTCACATGCCACCAACTCCACATTCACAGGCAACTTCAGCGCCACAGCCGTTTTCAGATAGCCCTCAATGCAAAGGCTCTAGACGCAAATATTGGTGTGAGAGCTAATTCAATCAAGGAAACACTGCATGTTGGTGAAGGGCATATTGAAGAAGGATCAGCCGAGTGGTTCTTGTGGGAGAACAACTCCATTTGGCTCACTAACTTCACACACCATCAGGCTTCCAAGCAGCTCTCAAGGAAACTCAGTTTTCACACTCTATGCTTAGTGCCCTTTGAGTGCATTATCTAGGAATGAACCTGGTAGAGCATCCCACACAAACGAATGCTCCACATGCGGGTTTCACATGCCACCAACTCCACATTCACAGGCAACTTCAGCGCCACAGCCGTTTTCAGAGAGCCCTCAATGCAAAGGCTCTAGACGCAAATATTGGTGTGAGAGCTAATTCAATCAAGGAAACACTGCATGTTGGTGAAGGGCATATTGAAGAAGGATCAGCCGAGTGGTTCTTGTGGGAGAACAACTCCATTTGGCTCACTAACTTCACACACCATCAGGCTTCCAAGCAGCTCTCAAGGAAACTCAGTTTTCACACTCTATGCTTAGTGCCCTTTGTGTGCCTAGGACTGAAATGAAGCTTGATCAGCATCCCACACAAACGAATGCTCCACATGCGGGTTTCACATGCCACCAACTCCACATTCACAGGCAACTTCAGCGCCACAGCCGTTTTCAGATAGCCCTCAATGCAAAGGCTCTAGACGCAAATATTGGTGTGAGAGCTAATTCAATCAAGGAAACACTGCATGTTGGTGAAGGGCATATTGAAGAAGCATCAGCCGAGTAGTTCTTGTGGGAGAACAACTCCATTTGGCTCACTAACTTCACACACCATCAGGCTTCCAAGCAGCTCTCAAGGAAACTCAGTCTTCACACTCTATGCTTAGTGCCCTTTGAGTGCATTATCTAGGAATGAACCTGGTAGAGCATCCCACACAAACGAATGCTCCACATGCGGGTTTCACATGCCACCAACTCCACATTCACAGGCAACTTCAGCGCCACAGCCGTTTTCAGATAGCCCTCAATGCAAAGGCTCTAGACGCAAATATTGGTGTGAGAGCTAATTCAATCAAGGAAACACTGCATGTTGGTGAAGGGCATATTGAAGAAGGATCAGCCGAGTGGTTCTTGTGGGAGAACAACTCCATTTGGCTCACTAACTTCACACACCATCAGGCTTCCAAGCAGCTCTCAAGGAAACTCAGTTTTCACACTCTATGCTTAGTGCCCTTTGAGTGCATTATCTAGGAATGAACCTGGTAGAGCATCCCACACAAACGAATGCTCCACATGCGGGTTTCACATGCCACCAACTCCACATTCACAGGCAACTTCAGCGCCACAGCCGTTTTCAGATAGCCCTCAATGCAAAGGCTCTAGACGCAAATATTGGTGTGAGAGCTAATTCAATCAAGGAAACACTGCATGTTGGTGAAGGGCATATTGAAGAAGGATCAGCCGAGTGGTTCTTGTGGGAGAACAACTCCATTTGGCTCACTAACTTCACACACCATCAGGCTTCCAAGCAGCTCTCAAGGAAACTCAGTCTTCACACTCTATGCTTAGTGCCCTTTGAGTGCATTATCTAGGAATGAACCTGGTAGAGCATCCCACACAAACGAATGCTCCACATGCGGGTTTCACATGCCACCAACTCCACATTCACAGGCAACTTCAGCGCCACAGCCGTTTTCAGATAGCCCTCAATGCAAAGGCTCTAGACGCAAATATTGGTGTGAGAGCTAATTCAATCAAGGAAACACTGCATGTTGGTGAAGGGCATATTGAAGAAGGATCAGCCGAGTGGTTCTTGTGGGAGAACAACTCCATTTGGCTCACTAACTTCACACACCATCAGGCTTCCAAGCAGCTCTCAAGGAAACTCAGTTTTCACACTCTATGCTTAGTGCCCTTTGAGTGCATTATCTAGGAATGAACCTGGTAGAGCATCCCACACAAACGAATGCTCCACATGCGGGTTTCACATGCCACCAACTCCACATTCACAGGCAACTTCAGCGCCACAGCCGTTTTCAGATAGCCCTCAATGCAAAGGCTCTAGACGCAAATATTGGTGTGAGAGCTAATTCAATCAAGGAAACACTGCATGTTGGTGAAGGGCATATTGAAGAAGGATCAGCCGAGTGGTTCTTGTGGGAGAACAACTCCATTTGGCTCACTAACTTCACACACCATCAGGCTTCCAAGCAGCTCTCAAGGAAACTCAGTTTTCACACTCTATGCTTAGTGCCCTTTGAGTGCATTATCTAGGAATGAACCTGGTAGAGCATCCCACACAAACGAATGCTCCACATGCGGGTTTCACATGCCACCAACTCCACATTCACAGGCAACTTCAGCGCCACAGCCGTTTTCAGATAGCCCTCAATGCAAAGGCTCTAGACGCAAATATTGGTGTGAGAGCTAATTCAATCAAGGAAACACTGCATGTTGGTGAAGGGCATATTGAAGAAGGATCAGCCGAGTGGTTCTTGTGGGAGAACAACTCCATTTGGCTCACTAACTTCACACACCATCAGGCTTCCAAGCAGCTCTCAAGGAAACTCAGTTTTCACACTCTATGCTTAGTGCCCTTTGTGTGCCTAGGACTGAAATGAAGCTTGATCAGCATCCCACACAAACGAATGCTCCACATGCGGGTTTCACATGCCACCAACTCCACATTCACAGGCAACTTCAGCGCCACAGCCGTTTTCAGATAGCCCTCAATGCAAAGGCTCTAGACGCAAATATTGGTGTGAGAGCTAATTCAATCAAGGAAACACTGCATGTTGGTCAAGGGCATATTGAAGAAGGATCAGCCGAGTGGTTCTTGTGGGAGAACAACTCCATTTGGCTCACTAACTTCACACACCATCAGGCTTCCAAGCAGCTCTCAAGGAAACTCAGTTTTCACACTCTATGCTTAGTGCCCTTTGAGTGCATTATCTAGGAATGAACCTGGTAGAGCATCCCACACAAACGAATGCTCCACATGCGGGTTTCACATGCCACCAACTCCACATTCACAGGCAACTTCAGCGCCACAGCCGTTTTCAGATAGCCCACAATGCAAAGGCTCTAGACGCAAATATTGGTGTGAGAGCTAATTCAATCAAGGAAACACTGCATGTTGGTGAAGGGCATATTGAAGAAGGATCAGCCGAGTGGTTCTTGTGGGAGAACAATTCCATTTGGCTCACTAACTTCACACACCATCAGGCTTCCAAGCAGCTCTCAAGGAAACTCAGTTTTCACACTCTATGCTTAGTGCCCTTTGTGTGCCTAGGACTGAAATGAAGCTTGGTCACCATCCCACACAAACGAATGCTCCACATGCGGGTTTCACATGCCACCAACTCCACATTCACAGGCAACTTCAGCGCCACAGCCGTTTTCAGATAGCCCTCAATGCAAAGGCTCTAGACGCAAATATTGGTGTGAGAGCTAATTCAATCAAGGAAACACTGCATGTTGGTGAAGGGCATATTGAAGAAGGATCAGCCGAGTAGTTCTTGTGGGAGAACAACTCCATTTGGGTCACTAACTTCACACACCATCAGGCTTCCAAGCAGCTCTCAAGGAAACTCAGTTTTCACACTCTATGCTTAGTGCCCTTTGAGTGCATTATCTAGGAATGAACCTGGTAGAGCATCCCACACAAACGAATGCTCCACATGCGGGTTTCACATGCCACCAACTCCACATTCACAGGCAACTTCAGCGCCACAGTCGTTTTCAGATAGCCCTCAATGCAAAGGCTCTAGACGCAAATATTGGTGTGAGAGCTAATTCAATCAAGGAAACACTGCATGTTGGTGAAGGGCATATTGAAGAAGGATCAGCCGAGTGGTTCTTGTGGGAGAACAACTCCATTTGGCTCACTAACTTCACACACCATCAGGCTTCCAAGCAGCTCTCAAGGAAACTCAGTTTTCACACTCTATGCTTAGTGCCCTTTGAGTGCATTATCTAGGAATGAACCTGGTAGAGCATCTCACACAAACGAATGCTTCACATGCGGGTTTCACATGCCACCAACTCCACATTCACAGGCAACTTCAGCGCCACAGCCGTTTTCAGATAGCCCTCAATGCAAAGGCTCTAGACGCAAATATTGGTGTGAGAGCTAATTCAATCAAGGAAACACTGCATGTTGGTGAAGGGCATATTGAAGAAGGATCAGCCGAGTGGTTCTTGTGGGAGAACAACTCCATTTGGCTCACTAACTTCACACACCATCAGGCTTCCAAGCAGCTCTCAAGGAAACTCAGTTTTCACACTCTATGCTTAGTGCCCTTTGTGTGCCTAGGACTGAAATGAAGCTTGATCAGCATCCCACACAAACGAATGCTCCACATGCGGGTTTCACATGCCACCAACTCCACATTCACAGGCAACTTCAGCGCCACAGCCGTTTTCAGATAGCCCTCAATGCAAAGGCTCTAGACGCAAATATTGGTGTGAGAGCTAATTCAATCAAGGAAACACTGCATGTTGGTCAAGGGCATATTGAAGAAGGATCAGCCGAGTGGTTCTTGTGGGAGAACAACTCCATTTGGCTCACTAACTTCACACACCATCAGGCTTCCAAGCAGCTCTCAAGGAAACTCAGTTTTCACACTCTATGCTTAGTGCCCTTTGAGTGCATTATCTAGGAATGAACCTGGTAGAGCATCCCACACAAACGAATGCTCCACATGCGGGTTTCACATGCCACCAACTCCACATTCACAGGCAACTTCAGCGCCACAGCCGTTTTCAGATAGCCCACAATGCAAAGGCTCTAGACGCAAATATTGGTGTGAGAGCTAATTCAATCAAGGAAACACTGCATGTTGGTGAAGGGCATATTGAAGAAGGATCAGCCGAGTGGTTCTTGTGGGAGAACAATTCCATTTGGCTCACTAACTTCACACACCATCAGGCTTCCAAGCAGCTCTCAAGGAAACTCAGTTTTCACACTCTATGCTTAGTGCCCTTTGTGTGCCTAGGACTGAAATGAAGCTTGGTCACCATCCCACACAAACGAATGCTCCACATGCGGGTTTCACATGCCACCAACTCCACATTCACAGGCAACTTCAGCGCCACAGCCGTTTTCAGATAGCCCTCAATGCAAAGGCTCTAGACGCAAATATTGGTGTGAGAGCTAATTCAATCAAGGAAACACTGCATGTTGGTGAAGGGCATATTGAAGAAGGATCAGCCGAGTAGTTCTTGTGGGAGAACAACTCCATTTGGCTCACTAACTTCACACACCATCAGGCTTCCAAGCAGCTCTCAAGGAAACTCAGTCTTCACACTCTATGCTTAGTGCCCTTTGAGTGCATTATCTAGGAATGAACCTGGTAGAGCATCCCACACAAACGAATGCTCCACATGCGGGTTTCACATGCCACCAACTCCACATTCACAGGCAACTTCAGCGCCACAGTCGTTTTCAGATAGCCCTCAATGCAAAGGCTCTAGACGCAAATATTGGTGTGAGAGCTAATTCAATCAAGGAAACACTGCATGTTGGTGAAGGGCATATTGAAGAAGGATCAGCCGAGTGGTTCTTGTGGGAGAACAACTCCATTTGGCTCACTAACTTCACACACCATCAGGCTTCCAAGCAGCTCTCAAGGAAACTCAGTTTTCACACTCTATGCTTAGTGCCCTTTGAGTGCATTATCTAGGAATGAACCTGGTAGAGCATCTCACACAAACGAATGCTTCACATGCGGGTTTCACATGCCACCAACTCCACATTGACAGGCAACTTCAGCGCCACAGCCGTTTTCAGATAGCCCTCAATGCAAAGGCTCTAGACGCAAATATTGGTGTGAGAGCTAATTCAATCAAGGAAACACTGCATGTTGGTGAAGGGCATATTGAAGAAGGATCAGCCGAGTGGTTCTTGTGGGAGAACAACTCCATTTGGCTCACTAACTTCACACACCATCAGGCTTCCAAGCAGCTCTCAAGGAAACTCAGTTTTCACACTCTATGCTTAGTGCCCTTTGTGTGCCTAGGACTGAAATGATGCTTGGTCACCATCCCACACAAACGAATGCTCCACATGCGGGTTTCACATGCCACCAACTCCACATTCACAGGCAACTTCAGCGCCACAGCCGTTTTCAGATAGCCCTCAATGCAAAGGCTCTAGACGCAAATATTGGTGTGAGAGCTAATTCAATCAAGGAAACACTGCATGTTGGTGAAGGGCATATTGAAGAAGGATCAGCCGAGTAGTTCTTGTGGGAGAACAACTCCATTTGGCTCACTAACTTCACACACCATCAGGCTTCCAAGCAGCTCTCAAGGAAACTCAGTCTTCACACTCTATGCTTAGTGCCCTTTGAGTGCATTATCTAGGAATGAACCTGGTAGAGCATCCCACACAAACGAATGCTCCACATGCGGGTTTCACATGCCACCAACTCCACATTCACAGGCAACTTCAGCGCCACAGCCGTTTTCAGATAGCCCTCAATGCAAAGGCTCTAGACGCAAATATTGGTGTGAGAGCTAATTCAATCAAGGAAACACTGCATGTTGGTGAAGGGCATATTGAAGAAGGATCAGCCGAGTGGTTCTTGTGGGAGAACAACTCCATTTGGCTCACTAACTTCACACACCATCAGGCTTCCAAGCAGCTCTCAAGGAAACTGTTTTCACACTCTATGCTTAGTGCCCTTTGAGTGCATTATCTAGGAATGAACCTGGTAGAGCATCCCACACAAACGAATGCTCCACATGCGGGTTTCACATGCCACCAACTCCACATTCACAGGCAACTTCAGCGCCACAGTCGTTTTCAGATAGCCCTCAATGCAAAGGCTCTAGACGCAAATATTGGTGTGAGAGCTAATTCAATCAAGGAAACACTGCATGTTGGTGAAGGGCATATTGAAGAAGGATCAGCCGAGTGGTTCTTGTGGGAGAACAACTCCATTTGGCTCACTAACTTCACACACCATCAGGCTTCCAAGCAGCTCTCAAGGAAACTCAGGTTTCACACTCTATGCTTAGTGCCCTTTGAGTGCATTATCTAGGAATGAACCTGGCAGAGCATCCCACACAAACCAATGCTTCACATGCGGGTTTCACATGCCACCAACTCCACATTCACAGGCAACTTCAGCGCCACAGCCGTTTTCAGATAGCCCTCAATGCAAAGGCTCTAGACGCAAATATTGGTGTGAGAGCTAATTCAATCAAGGAAACACTGCATGTTGGTGAAGGGCATATTGAAGAAGGATCAGCCGAGTGGTTCTTGTGGGAGAACAACTCCATTTGGCTTACTAACTTCACACACCATCAGGCTTCCAAGCAGCTCTCAAGGAAACTCAGTTTTCACACTCTATGCTTAGTGCCCTTTGAGTGCATTATCTAGGAATGAACCTGGTAGAGCATCCCACACAAACGAATGCTCCACATGCGGGTTTCACATGCCACCAACTCCACATTCACAGGCAACTTCAGCGCCACAGTCGTTTTCAGATAGCCCTCAATGCAAAGGGTCTAGAAGCAAATATTGGTGTGAGAGCTAATTCAATCAAGGAAACACTGCATGTTGGTGAAGGGCATATTGAAGAAGGATCAGCCGACTGGTTCTTGTGGGAGAACAACTCCATTTGGCTCACTAACTTCACACACCATCAGGCTTCCAAGCAGCTCTCAAGGAAACTCAGTTTTCACACTCTATGC